>NC_091328.1:5117687-5157687 GCF_038502225.1 Cherax quadricarinatus | reverse complement strand
AGGGAAGTTTTTATTGCATTTATGGATTTAGAAAAGGCATATGATAGAGTGGATAGAGGAGCAATGTGGCAGATGTTGCAAGTTTATGGAATAGGTGGTAAGTTACTAAATGCTGTAAAGAGTTTTTATGAGGATAGTGAGGCTCAGGTTAGGGTGTGTAGAAGAGAGGGAGAATACTTCCCGGTAAAAGTAGGTCTTAGACAGGGATGTGTAATGTCATCATGGTTGTTTAATATATTTATAGATGGGGTTGTAAAAGAAGTAAATGCTAGGGTGTTCGGGAGAGGGGTGGGGTTAAATTTTGGGGAATCAAATTCAAAATGGGAATTGACACAGTTACTTTTTGCTGATGATACTGTGCTTATGGGAGATTCTAAAGAAAAATTGCAAAGGTTAGTGGATGAGTTTGAGAATGTGTGTAAAGGTAGAAAGTTGAAAGTGAACATAGAAAAGAGTAACGTGATGAGGGTATCAAATGATTTAGATAAAGAAAAATTGGATATCAAATTGGGGAGGAGGAGTATGGAAGAAGTGAATGTTTTCAGATACTTGGGAGTTGACGTGTCGGCGGATGGATTTATGAAGGATGAGGTTAATCATAGAATTGATGAGGGAAAAAAGGTGAGTGGTGCGTTGAGGTATATGTGGAGTCAAAAAAGTTATCTATGGAGGCAAAGAAGGGAATGTATGAAAGTATAGTAGTACCAACACTCTTATATGGGTGTGAAGCTTGGGTGGTAAATGCAGCAGCGAGGAGACGGTTGGAGGCAGTGGAGATGTCCTGTCTAAGGGCAATGTGTGGAGTAAATATTATGCAGAAAATTCGGAGTGTGCAAATTAGGAGAAGGTGTGGAGTTAATAAAAGCATTAGTCAGAGGGCAGAAGAGGGGTTGTTGAGGTGGTTTGGTCATTTAGAGAGAATGGATCAAAGTAGAATGACATGGAAAGCATATAAATCTATAGGGGAAGGAAGGCGAGGTAGGGGTCGTCCTCGAAAGGGTTGGAAAGAGGGGGTAAAGGAGGTTTTGTGGGCAAGGGGCTTGGACTTCCAGCAAGCCTGCGTGAGCGTGTTAGATAGGAGTGAATGGAGACGAATGATACTTGGGACCTGACGATCTGTTGGAGTGTGAGCAGGGTAATATTTAGTGAAGGGATTCAGGGAAACCGGTTATTTTCATATAGTCGGACTTGAGTCCTGGAAATGGGAAGTACAATGCCTGCACTTTAAAGGAGGGGTTTGGGATATTGGCAGTTTGGAGGGATATGTTGTGTATCTTTATATGTGTATGCTTCTAAAGTGTTGTATTCTGAGCACCTCTGCAAAAGCAGTGATAATGTGTAAGTGTGGTGAAAGTGTTGAATGATGATGAAAGTATTTTCTTTTTGGGGATTTTCTTTCTTTTTTTGGGTCACCCTGCCTCGGTGGGAGACGACCGACTTGTTGAAAAAAAAAAAAAAATATATATATATATATATATATATATATATATATATATATATATATATATAGGATATATATATATATATATATATATATATATATATATATATATATATATATATGCAAAACAACCACTGTGAAAAATTGGAAACATCCGAGCGCTTTCGCAATTTCTCACATTATCAAGGACCTCGCTAATGTGAGAAATTATGAAAGCGCTTGGAAATTCACTTTTTTTCAAAGTGGTTGTTTCACAGTGGTTGTTTCACAGTGGTTGTTTCACAGTGGTTGTTTCACAGTGGTTGTTTCACAGTGGTTGTTTCACAGTGATTGTTTCACAGTGGTTGTTTCACAGTGGTTGTTTCACAGTGATTGTTTCACAGTGGTTGTTTCACAGTGATTGTTTCACAGTGGTTGTTTCACAGTGGTTGTTTCACAGTGGTTGTTTCACAGTGGTTGTTTCACAGTGGTTGTTTCACAGTGGTTGTTTCACAGTGGTTGTTTCACAGTGATTGTTTCACAGTGGTTGTTTCACAGTGGTTGTTTCACAGTGATTGTTTCACAGTGGTTGTTTCACAGTGGTTGTTTCACAGTGGTTGTTTCACAGTGGTTGTTTCACAGTGGTTGTTTCACAGTGATTGTTTCACAGTGGTTGTTTCACAGTGGTTGTTTCACAGTGATTGTTTCACAGTGGTTGTTTCACAGTGGTTGTTTCACAGTGGTTGTTTCACAGTGGTTGTTTCACAGTGGTTGTTTCACAGTGGTTGTTTCACAGTGGTTGTTTCACAGTGGTTGTTTCACAGTGGTTGTTTCACAGTGATTGTTTCACAGTGGTTGTTTCACAGTGATTGTTTCACAGTGGTTGTTTCACAGTGGTTGTTTCACAGTGATTGTTTCACAGTGGTTGTTTCACAGTGGTTGTTTCACAGTGGTTGTTTCACAGTGGTTGTTTCACAGTGGTTGTTTCACAGTGATTGTTTCACAGTGGTTGTTTCACAGTGGTTGTTTCACAGTGATTGTTTCACAGTGATTGTTTCACAGTGGTTGTTTCACAGTGATTGTTTCACAGTGGTTGTTTCACAGTGGTTGTTTCACAGTGATTGTTTCACAGTGGTTGTTTCACAGTGGTTGTTTCACAGTGATTGTTTCACAGTGGTTGTTTCACAGTGGTTGTTTCACAGTGGTTGTTTCACAGTGGTTGTTTCACAGTGATTGTTTCACAGTGATTGTTTCACAGTGGTTGTTTCACAGTGATTGTTTCACAGTGGTTGTTTCACAGTGGTTGTTTCATAGTGATTGTTTCACAGTGGTTGTTTCACAGTGGTTGTTTCACAGTGATTGTTTCACAGTGGTTGTTTCACAGTGGTTGTTTCATAGTGATTGTTTCACAGTGGTTGTTTCACAGTGGTTGTTTCACAGTGATTGTTTCACAGTGGTTGTTTCACAGTGGTTGTTTCACAGTGATTGTTTCACAGTGGTTGTTTCACAGTGGTTGTTTCACAGTGGTTGTTTCACAGTGGTTGTTTCACAGTGGTTGTTTCACAGTGGTTGTTTCACAGTGTGTGTGTCACAGTGGTTGTTTCACAGTGGTTGTTTCACAGTGGTTGTTTCACAGTGGTTGTTTCACAGTGGTTGTTTCACAGTGGTTGTTTCACAGTGGTTGTTTCACAGTGGTTGTTTCACAGTGGTTGTTTCACAGTG
The DNA here is from genome assembly GCF_038502225.1 of Cherax quadricarinatus. Classification (NCBI taxonomy): domain Eukaryota; kingdom Metazoa; phylum Arthropoda; class Malacostraca; order Decapoda; family Parastacidae; genus Cherax; species Cherax quadricarinatus. The sequence goes on along the minus strand of NC_091328.1, from coordinate 5,154,545 downwards.
ATTGTTTCACAGTGGTTGTTTCACAGTGGTTGTTTCATAGTGATTGTTTCACAGTGGTTGTTTCACAGTGGTTGTTTCACAGTGATTGTTTCACAGTGGTTGTTTCACAGTGATTGTTTCACAGTGGTTGTTTCACAGTGGTTGTTTCATAGTGATTGTTTCACAGTGGTTGTTTCACAGTGGTTGTTTCACAGTGATTGTTTCACAGTGGTTGTTTCACAGTGGTTGTTTCATAGTGATTGTTTCACAGTGGTTGTTTCACAGTGGTTGTTTCACAGTGATTGTTTCACAGTGGTTGTTTCACAGTGGTTGTTTCACAGTGATTGTTTCACAGTGGTTGTTTCACAGTGGTTGTTTCACAGTGGTTGTTTCACAGTGGTTGTTTCACAGTGGTTGTTTCACAGTGGTTGTTTCACAGTGGTTGTTTAGCAGTGGTTGTTTCACATGAAGAAGTGAGCGCAAGTACTCTTTTCGACCATCGAGAAGCCTCGTGTCAAGTGAGAATACACGGAACCTGGACGTCTAGACGGAATCACAGGCGTAGCATAGCGGAGGGGAAAAAGAAGTGAAACGTGCTATGACGCGACAAATGGCAGGCTAAGACCGTACGCAGCTTAAAGTGCTGGTACGGCACAGACAGATCACGTCAGCCCAGGAGTTGAGTCTCAACAGCAGCAGCAGCAGCAGCAAGATGACCTAAGTCATTAAAACAATTTAATCACACAAACTGCAAGACTCGCCTGACAGGATTGTTCCCTTGACAATTAATGTGAAACACTGCCCCTAGCAATGGAACACTGCCCCTAGCAATGGAACACTGCCCCTAGCAGTGGAACACCGCCCCAAGCAGTGGAACACTGCCCCAAGCATTGGAACACTTCCTCAGGCAGTGGAATAGTGCTCCAAGCAGTGGAACACTACCCCAAACAGTGGAACACTGCCCCAAACAGTGGAACACTGCCCCAAACAGTGGAACACCGCCCCAAGCAGTGGAACACCGCCCCAAGCAGTGGAACACCGCCCCAAGCAGTGGAACACCGCCCCAAGCAGTGGAACACCGCCCCAAGCAGTGGAACACCGCCCCAAGCAGACGAACACCGCTCCAAGCAGTGAAACACTGCCTCAAGCAGTGTTCCATTGCTCGAACAAGGCGAACAAGGAGGTACTCTACAAGACACATCACTAATCAATGCACAGTAGGTCTGTGTCTCTCGCCTGTGCCACATTTATCAGTGAGCGGCTGTGTCCCGTCTTCTGTACCCAAGAAGGTAAGAAAACCATACTCCCTCCTTGAGACTCTGTAAAACTATGTCTCGTTTATCTCTCAGCTTGTCGTCTCTCCGCGTTTCTCAAGCTGAGACTATCTCCTGTGCTCGACCCGACTTGGATCTAATTTATATCTGGGTCCCTCGTTTCTACGTAGGAGCCGGCTGCATGTGTCTCAGGCTCCTAGGTAGGAGTCAGGAGCATCTGTCTCTGTCACAGCAATTGGGAGTTACTCGTTGGAGGTCTGGGGCCATCAACAGTGTCTACACTCTACACGTACCTCAGGGGCCCGACCTGGTCTGGGGCCATCAACAGTGTCCACATATACCTCAGGGGCCCGACCTGGTCTGGGGCCATCAACAGTGTCCACATGTACCTCAGGGGCCCGACCTGGTCTGAGGCCATCAACAATATCTACACATACCTTAGGGGTCCGACCTGGTCTGGGGACCATCAACAGTGTCCACACGTACCTCAGGGGCCCGACCTGGTCTGGGGTCATATGTATATATATAATATATATATATATATATATATATATATATATATATATATATATATATATATATATATATATATATATATATATATATATATACATATATATATTACGTATATTAATACGTCGGCCGTTTCGCACCTAGGCAGGGTGACCCCCCAAAAAAATACCCCATAAAGAAAGAAAAAACTTTCACCATCACTCACACATAATCACTGTCTTTGCAGAGGCGCTCAGATACGACAGCTTAGACGTCGCTCCAAACCACCAATATCCCAAACCCCTCCTTTAAAGTGCAGGCATTGTACTTCCCATTTCCAGGACTCAAGTCCGACTATATAAAAATAACCGGTTTCCCTGAATTTTTTTTTTTTTTCAACAAGTCGGTCGTCTCCCACCGAGGCAGGGTGACCCAAAAAAGAAAGAAAATCCCCAAAAAAGAAAATACTTTCATCATCATACAACACTTTCACCACACTTACACATTATCACTGTTTTTGCAGAGGTGCTCAGAATACAACAGTTTAGAAGCATATACATATAAAGATACACAACATATCCCTCCAAACTGCCAATGTCCCAAACCCCTCCTTTAAAGTGCAGGCATTGTACTTCCCATTTCCAGGACTCAAGTCCGACTATATGAAAATAACCGGTTTCCCTGAATCCCTTCACTAAATATTACCCTGCTCACACTCCAACAGATCGTCAGGTCCCAAGTACCATTCGTCTCCATTCACTCCTATCTAACACGCTCACGCACGCTTGCTGGAAGTCCAAGCCCCTTACCCACAAAACCTCCTTTACCCCCTCTCTCCAACCCTTTCGAGGACGACCCCTACCCCGCCTTCCTTTCCCTATAGATTTATATGCTTTCCATGTCATTCTACTTTGATCCATTCTCTCTAAATGACCAAACCACCTCAACAACCCCTCTTCTGCCCTCTGACTAGTACTTTTATTAACTCCACACCTTCTCCTAATTTCCACACTCCGAATTTTCTGCATAATATTTACACCACACATTGCCCTTAAACAGGACATCTCCACTGCCTCCAACCGTCTCCTCGCTGCTGCATTTACCACCCAAGCTTCACATCCATATAAGAGTGTTGGCACTACTAAACTTTCATACATTCCCTTCTTTGCCTCCATAGATAACGTTTTTTGACTCCACATATACCTCAACGCACCACTCACCTTTTTTCCCTCATCAATTCTATGATTAACCTCATCCTTCATAAATCCATCCGCCGACACGTCAACTCCCAAGTATCTGAAAACATTCACTTCTTCCATACTCCTCCTCCCCAATTTGATATCCAATTTTTCTTTATCTAAATCATTTGACACCCTCATCATCTTACTCTTTTCTATGTTCACTTTCAACTTTCTACCTTTACACACATTCCCAAACTCATCCACTAACCTTTGCAATTTTAATTTAGAATCTCCCATAAGCACAGTATCATCAGCAAAAAGTAACTGTGTCAATTCCCATTTTGAATTTGATTCCCCATAATTTAATCCCACCCCTCTCCCAAACACCCTAGCATTTACTTCCTTTACAACCCCATCTATAAATATATTAAACAACCATGGTGACATTACACATCCCTGTCTAAGACCTACTTTTACCGGGAAGTAGTCCCCCTCTCTTCTACACACCCTAACCTGAGCCTCACTATCCTCATAAAAACTCTTTACAGCATTTAATAACTTACCACCTATTCCATATACTTGCAACATCTGCCACATTGCTCCTCTATCCACTCTATCATATGCCTTTTCTAAATCCATAAATGCAATAAAAACTTCCCTATCTTTATCTAAATACTGTTCACATATATGCTTCAATGTAAACACTTGATCTACACATCCCCTACCCACTCTGAAGCCTCCCTGCTCATCCGCAATCCTACATTCTGTCTTACCTCTAATTCTTTCAATTATAACCCTACCGTATACTTTTCCTGGTATACTCAGTAAACTAATTCCTCTATAATTTTTACAGTCTCTTATGTCCCCCTTCCCTTTATATAAAGGGACTATACATGCTCTCCGCCAATCCCTAGGTACCTTCCCCTCTTTCATACATTTATTAAACAAAAGTACCAACCACTCCAACACTATATCCCCCCCTGCTTTTAACATTTCTGTCATGATCCCATCAGTTCCAGCTGCTTTACCCCCTTTCATTCTACGTAATGCCTCACGTACCTCCCCCACACTTACATTCTGCTCTTCTTCACTCCTAAAAGATGGTATACCTCCCTGACCAGTGCATGAAATTACTGCCTCTGTTTCTTCCTTAACATTTAAAAGTTCCTCAAAATATTCTCGCCATCTACCCAATACCTCCATCTCCCCATCTACTAACTCTCCTACTCTGTTTTTAACTGACAAATCCATACTTTCCCTAGGCTTTCTTAACTTGTTTAACTCACTCCAAAATTTTTTCTTATTTTCATTAAAATTTCTTGACAGTGCCTCTCCCACTCTATCATCTGCTCTCCTTTTGCACTCTCTCACCACTCTCTTTACCTTTCTTTTACTCTCCATATACTCTGCTCTTCTTAAAACACTTCTGCTTTGTAAAAACCTCTCGTAAGCTACCTTTTTCTCTTTTATCACACCCTTTACTTCATCATTCCACCAATCACTCCTCTTTCCTCCTGCCCCCACCCTCCTATAACCACAAACTTCTGCCCCACATTCTAATACTGCATTTTTTAAAACTATTCCAACCCTCTTCAACCCCCCCACTACTCATCTTTGCACTAGCCCACCTTTCTGCCAATAGTCGCTTATATCTCACCCGAACTTCCTCCTCCCTTAGTTTATACACTTTCACCTCCCTCTTACTTGTTGTTGCCACCTTCCTCTTTTCCCATCTACCTCTTACTCTAACTGTAGCTACAACTAAATAATGATCCGATATATCAGTTGCCCCTCTATAAACATGTACATCCTGGAGCCTACCCATCAACCTTTTATCCACCAATACATAATCTAACAAACTACTTTCATTACGTGCTACATCATACCTTGTATATTTATTTATCCTCTTTTTCATAAAATATGTATTACTTATTACCAAATTTCTTTCTACACATAGCTCAATTAAAGGCTCCCCATTTACATTTACCCCTGGCACCCCAAATTTACCTACTACTCCTTCCATAACATTTTTACCCACTTTAGCATTGAAATCCCCAACCACCATTACTCTCACACTTGATTCAAAACTCCCCACGCATTCACTCAACATTTCCCAAAATCTCTCTCTCTCCTCTACACTTCTCTCTTCTCCAGGTGCATACACGCTTATTATAACCCACTTTTCACATCCAATCTTTATTTTACTCCACATAATCCTTGAATTAATACATTTATAGTCCCTCTTTTCCTGCCATAGCTTATCCTTCAACATTATTGCTACTCCTTCTTTAGCTCTAACTCTATTTGAAACCCCTGATCTAATCCCATTTATTCCTCTCCACTGAAACTCTCCCACCCCCTTCAGCTTTGTTTCACTTAAAGCCAGGACATCCAGCTTCCCTGAATCCCTTCACTAAATATTACCCTGCTCACACTCCAACAGATCGTCAGGTGCCAAATACCATTCGTCTCCATTCACTCCTATCTAACACGCTCACGCACGCTTGCTGGAAGTCAAAGCCCCTCGCCACAAAATCTCCTTTACCCCCTCCCTTCAACCTTTTCGAGGACGACCCCTACCCCGCCTTCCTTCCCCTACAGATTTATACACTCTCCAAGTCATTCTGCTTTCTTCCATTCTCTCTAAATAACCAAACCACCTCAACAACCCCTCTTCAGCCCTCTGACTAATACTTTCAGTAGCTCCACACCTCCTCCTAATTTTCACTTCATGCGCTGAATGACCCGCTTGGGTTTAGTGCTTAACATAAATTATTTTTTTTCCACACTACGAATTCTCTGCATAATATTTACACCACACATTGCCCTTAAACAGGACATCTCCACTGCCTCCAACCGTCTCCTCGCTGCTGCATTTACCACCCAAGCTTCACATCCATATAAGAGTGTTGGTACTACTATACTTTCATACATTCCCTTCTTTGCCTCCATAGATAACGTTTTTCGTCTCCACAGATACCTCAACGCACCACTCACCTTTTTTTTCTTCATATATAAGTAGCACCTTTGGTGTTCATTGAGGACCCTTGTTCTCGGAGGAAGGAATAAACTATTGTTCAAAATAATATTATAGCAAGAAAAAAATAATTAAAATGGGTTAAAAATCCATGTTGACAGTGACTGATATCCAGGGTTTGTGAATCACTAGACGAATTGAAGACTCCCAGTGATTTCCGGAGCTGTCTGCTGCTGACCAGTGGCCCGTGTCTCTGTCACAGCGGTCGGTGGTTGATCAGTTTTGAACTCACTGATCTCAGACTCAGCAGCTGGTGGCGTGGTCCCCTGGGGACCTGAGGCAGAGTCGCTGGGGTGCCCTGAGTGTGCCGTGGTTATCACCTTCAACAGAATTGCGCTAAGTGGGGGGACACATCCCTAATTTGATTAAGAGCGCTAAGACTATTAGGTACTGAAGCGTTGGGAATAATACGCAAATCACAAACACTGTGTACCACGCTACTTGCAGACCATCAACAAAGGTTAATTCTTGCGCCAGGAGTGAGAACCCTTCTCTCAGCATGTCAATATTTCTTCTCACAGAAGTTTGAGTCATGGTTGTATAAAGTTGTCTGAGGTTGTCGTAGCGCCTCCAGAGGACTCTCAGCCCTCCCACTAGGGCCATGTTGTCAAAAAATGGGTGTGCATGAGGTGGAGGCGGGGAAGGAGGCTCGTGGATAATCCTACCCAGTATGCTTCTGAAGACGGCCATCGCTGTCTTCAGCTTACTGCTGGGGTGGTAGACGGTGACCACCGTCAATGACCTCTCCAACGCCTTCTCCACCGCCAGCATCACGTTGTTGAAGATCACCAGACCCCATATCAACACCAAAAGCAACTGGACTGCTCGAGTAAAATCTTTTGCCATATGTTTAATTTAATAGTAATTTATTAGTAATTTATTAGTAATTTATTAGTAATTTCGTATCAAACGACTCGCAATGAGATCCTTTACTGCACATATAAGTTCTGTCAAGCACCTTAACTACTGGGAACGCTTGGAAGCACTTGACTTGTACTCGTTGGAACGCAGGAGGGAGAGATATATCATAGTCTACACTTGGAAAATCTTGGAAGGAATGGTCCCAAATCTGCACACAGAAATCACTCCCTACGAAAGTAAAAGACTGGGCAGGCGATGCAAAATGCCCCCAATAAAAAGTAGGGGCGCCATTGGTACACTAAGAGAAAACACCATAAGTGTTCGGGGCCCAAAACTGTTCAACAGCCTCCCATCAAGCATTAGGGGAATTCCCAATAAACCTATGGCTGCCTTCAAGAGAGAGCTGGACAGATACCTAAAGTCAGTGCCGGATCAGCCGGGCTGTGGCTCGTACGTCGGACTGCGTGCGGCCAGCAGTAACAGCCTAGTTGATCAGGCCCTGATCCATCGGGAGGCCTGGTCATGGACCGGGCCGCGGGGGCGTTGATCCCCGGAATAACCTCCAGGTAACCTCCAGGTTGTCGTGTGAGAGCCTCACCTTTCATGTTACACAAATATGATTGCTAATACAGTTAAATGATTCCTAGGTCATCTTCCATCATCTGTCTTGCCTAGTGTAGCCACTCTACTTTCACGAACCCTCCTTCAGAGTACAGGCACTGTACCTCCATTAACCCTCCTTCAGAGTACAGGCACTGTACCCCCATTAACCCTCCTTCAGAGTACAGGCACTGTACCCCCAGGAACCCTCCTTCAGAGTACAGGCACTGTACCTCCATTAACCCTCCTTCAAAGTACAGGCACTGTACCTCCATTAACCCTCCTTCAGAGTACAGGCACTGTACCTCCATTAACCCTCCTTCAGAGTACAGGCGCTGTACCTCCATTAACCCTCCTTCAGAGTACAGGCACTGTACCTCCATTAACCCTCCTTCAGAGTACAAGCACTGTACCCCCATTAACCCTCCTTCAGAGTACAGGCACTGTACCCCCAGGAACCCTCCTTCAGAGTACAGGCACTGTACCTCCATTAACCATCCTTCAAAGTACAGGCACTGTACCTCCATTAACCCTCCTTCAGAGTACAGGCACTGTACCTCCATTAACCCTCCTTCAGAGTACAGGCACTGTACCTCCATTAACCCTCCTTCAGAGTACAGGCACTGTACCCCCAGGAACCCTCCTTCAGAGTACAGGCACTGTACCCCCTCCTTCAGAGTACAGGCACTGTACCTCCATTAACCCTCCTTCAGAGTACAGGCACTGTACCCCCAGGAACCCTCCTTCAGAGTACAGGCACTGTACCCCCAGGAACCCTCCTTCAGAGTACAGGCACTGTACCCCCAGGAACCCTCCTTCAGAGTACAGGCACTGTATCTCCAGCAACCCTCCTTCAGAGTACAGGCACTGTACCCCCAGGAACCCTCCTGCAGAGTACAGGCACTGTACCCCCAGGAACCCTCCTTCAGAGTACAGGCACTGTACCCCCAGGAACCCTCCTGCAGAGTACAGGCACTGTACCCCCAGGAACCCTCCTTCAGAGTACAGGCACTGTACCCCCAGGAACCCTCCTGCAGAGTACAGGCACTGTACCCCCAGGAACCCTCGTGCAGAGAAAACAATGTACCTCCAGTAACACTCATTCAGAGTACAAACACTGTACCTCCAGTACAGTGTTCTTTTACCCCTTCGCTCAGGGGAGTCGAGCTCTTCCTTCAAAGCTAAAACCCGATGTCCCAAGAATTAACCTTAGGGGCTGAGACTCTCTCTCTTCCCTTACACTCCTCCTTGTTACCTAACATAACAATACAACTCAGCTTTGTATTAGGTAAAGAAAAGACCCAGTTGAGTGTTGAGAGCAGAAAATAGGACAGAGTGCGAAAAAAATAGGTTTAGTGAGAGGAGAGTAGCTAGTGGGCGAAAAATATCCTTAAAAACACCAGCCAGCTGCTGTGAATTTTAAGGGTCACGTGATGGTGAGTCGTGTATACGGCATGTCCCAGGACTCGGTCATCAACATTGGTTAATAAGAGTGCCACCCTTTCCTCTGTTGATTCGCTTGCAAATGCCTCTCTTATAACCTAACTACGATCACTTAACTACAGTGGCTTACTTAACCACAATAACTAAATACGATGACCTAACGAACTACGATAACTTAACTAACCACGATGACGAACTGTGAATTTCCCCTTTGAAATCCTGGCCGTCAAAGCAAATCAATTTGGTAATGCGTACACATTCGCATTTTAATTAATCATCAGTAGCATTAAGCTGTTTGAGTTTGGATGGACCGACTAGTTAGCCTCAGCATGTCAGTCGACGCATTTAAGTGTAGGGGGGTCAGTCCCCACTCTCACTGAACGACTCCCACAGCGGGCGCAGAGGAGAAATATTTGATGAGAAGTGCTTTTAAAATATATGCATAAAAATGTTTCGTGTACATCAGAAGAGTAAAGGGAAAAAAACGTATAATGCCGAAAGATCCTATTGGAAATGTGTGAAATGTGTGTTGGACTGAGAGAAACAGTGAGCTCACAGGAATATGACACATTTATGTTGTTGTTGGGGTTTATAGGGCCATTGACAGCATACGCCGTATCGAATCCTTATCAAAGTTGGGTATCTTCAATGTCGAAACGTTTCGCCTGCACAGTAGGCTTCTTCAGTCGCATACGGAGATGACAGCAGAAGCAGCCGAGATGTAAAGATGACCTGATCAGTCTCTACCAACCTCGAGGAAGCAGCATCGAGGAGGTCAGTCCCTCAGCCTTGAGAAAAGCTCAGCTCCATAATCTAGAACTCAGCTTACAAACAACCCACATTGAACAGATGAAACTTGCGACGACGTTTCGGACCGTCCAAGGCCACTGTTGTCACGGGCGAAACGTCTTTATAAGCTTCCTCTTATAAGTACACGTTATTTATGAATTCTTCCAGTTGGAAGAATTCATCATTAACGTGTACTTATAAGAGGAAGCTTATAAAGACGTTTTGCCCGTGACTTAGGCGTTTCGCCCGTGACTTAGACGTTTCGCCCGTGACTTAGACGTTTCGCCCGTGACTTAGACGTTTCGCCCGTGACTTAGACGTTTCGCCCTTGGCTTAACAGTGACCCTGGACTTTCATACAGTAATATACGGATAACAATTAAGAGAAGACACAGGTTTCGAGCAATCGTTTACAGTTGCAACGTTTCGCTTTATATATAGAATTTTCCCAGCTTTACCCAGGGGTTAGTTAGGTAAGGTTTGTCAGGAAACAGGACAAGTGCTTCCTGACGAGGGTCTTAGTCATAATGATGACCCACAGCTGGAGCTTTTGGTCATCTGACCGAGGACTTCCGCTGGCTTACCCCTTTAAAAATTATGGTTGTGATTATAACCATTAGGAGGGAATAATTAGCCCACAACAGTGGACTAACTGTTGTGGGTACCTGTTGTGGTACCTGTTGCGGTACCTGTTGTGGTACCTGTTGTGGTACCTGTTGTGGTGCCTGTTGTGGTGCCTGTTGTGGTGCCTGTTGTGGTGCCTGTTGTGGTACCTGTTGTGGTACCTGCTGTGGTGCCTGTTGTGGTACCTGTTGTGGTGCCTGTTGTGGTACCTGTTGTGGTACCTGTTGTGGTACCTGTTGTGGTGCCTGTTGTGGTACCTGTTGTGGTACCTGTTGTGGTACCTGTTGTGGTACCTGTTGTGGTACCTGTTGTGGTACCTATTTACAACTGGATGAACTGGGACAACAGGTGTGTGTAGAGAAACTCTCTCTAAGCGTCTCTTCACCTGCCCCAGGATCGAACCTGGTTCCTTCCATTTTTTAATAAAAATCGAGATTCGTGAAATAAAGAGAGAGAGAGAGAGAGACCGAATCTTTATTACGCAGAAGTGACAGTAATAAACTTTCTTGGTCAACAGTAGTTTGACTTTACTGAGTTCGGTGCGTCAATACTGTGTAATTTTCTTCACGACCCTGAATAATAAAGCACTCTCTCACTCTCTCTCTCACTCTCTCTCTCTCTCACTCTCTCTCTCACTCTCTCACTCTCTCTCTCTCTCTCTCTCTCCACGCCAATAACGAAGTGAATACCAGAAGTTCGTTTTCAGCAGCACGATAACGAACGATAACGTTGTGTTTGGTATAACGAATGTATGAAGAAGCTCCGAGCGGTAGACACAGGCTGAGAGACAGACAGAAATACCAGCATATACAGTACACCACACCAGCATATATACCACACCAGCATATATACCACACCAGCATATATACCACACCAGCATATATACCACACCAGCATATATACCACACCAGCATATATACCACACCAGCATATATACCACACCAGCATATATACCACACCAGCATATATACCACACCAGCATATATACCACACCAGCATATATACCACACCAGCATATATACCACACCAGCATATACACCACACCAGCATATATACCACACCAGCATAAATACCACACCAGCATATATACCACACCAACATAAATACCACACCAGCATATATACCACACCAGCATAAATACCACACCAGCATATATACCACACCAGCATATATACCACACCAGCATATATACCACACCAGCATATATACCACACCAGCATATATACCACACCAGCATATATACCACACCAGCATATATACCACTTCAGCATATATACCACACCAGCATATATACCACACCAGCATATATACCACACCAGCATATACACCACACCAGCATATATACCACACCAGCATAAATACCACACCAGCATATATACCACACCAGCATATATACCACACCAACATAAATACCACACCAGCATATATACCACACAGCAGGTGAATCATATATACCACACCAGCATATATACCACACCAGCATATATACCACACCAGCATATATACCACACCAGCATATATACCACACCAGCATATATACCACACCAGCATATATACCACACCAGCATATATACCACACCAGCATATATACCACACCAGCATATATACCACACCAGCATATATACCACACCAGCATATATACCACACCAGCATATATACCACACCAGCATATATACCACACCAGCATATATACCACACCAGCATATATACCACACCAGCATATATACCACACCAGCGCCCCCATGTTTACAACCTCACGAGAATATATCCAAGCTTGTAAGCTTCACTGTTAGGTTAGTTCACATTACTAGAAGGAGAGGTAGTGGATATAACGTCAGTTCTAATGTCTTTCTCTCTCTCTCTCTCTCACTCTCTCTCTCTCTCTCTCTCTCTCTCTCTCTCTCTCTCTCTCTCTCTCTCTCTCTCTCTCTCTCTCTCTCTCTCTCTCTCTCTCTCTCTCTCTCTCTCTCTCTCTCTCTACTTGTTAACTCAATGTTTAGTTGAATATTTATATAGACGCAGTCTGTGTTGGTATGTACACGATGAGTATAATTTAAAGATCTATCTTTATTAAATTTAATGGTTCTCAACCCACGCTGAGGTTGCGGGATATTACTAAATAATGTATATTTGACTTATCGTAATCATGACAGCTTCAGAACACCAGCAGTCGCAGCCTGGGATCTCCTTCGATGGGTCAGCCATCTTAGTACCATCACAGACCTTTAACAAAGCCATTATAACCTTAACACTCACCCTCAAGACCTATAGTCTCCAATATTTCAGGTGTGTCGCCTGGAAAGTCGTGAGCGAGTCTTACCTGGGTCTGGGCCATCACCTTCGTGTTACGACGTCGTATGGTTAGCCTTATCAACCCCAACATCAATATCTATTCGCTGTAGAAAACCACAGTAAAATTTGAGATTTGTTAGGACTTACCTGGGTGTGTGTGTGTGTGTCGTAACCTTGTGACATACGATATTTTAAAGCCGGTATCGATGGCTTGTTTGAAGGTAGAATGATTCCACTCTTCCTTATCTTGTCACGTTGACCGGTCATTTAGTAACAAGGAGATAGTTCGTTGTACATACTAGTGTTATGTTCAACATGCCAGGTGTTTTTTGAATTGTTTCAACGTCGCTCGAAGTACCATCAATTGTCCACGAGATTCACTCGTTAACGGTAGTATGTCCGTGTTTAATGTACACGGTAGGAAGTGTTTAATGTACATGGTAGGAAGTGTTTAATGTACACGGTAGGAAGTGTTTAATGTTCACAGTAGGGAGTTGTGTAAGAATGGTATATAATACCGACAAGATGAAATTAAGACACATGTGCAACATCTGGGTATCTTTATTGTAGACGTTTCGCCATCCAGTGGCTTTATCAATACAGATTCTAGGACATAACTTGAAGACAGTAGAACTATGTACAGAAGATGAGGTAATCAGTCCCTCAACCTAGGAGTAGGTGCGAACAGCACCATAGTCGTGGAGATTCTGATGTTGCACATGTGCCTTAATTTCATCACAGTAGAGAGTGTTTAATGTTCACAGTAGAGAGTGTTTAATGCTCACAGTAGAGAGAATACTATTTTTGCTTCAGTTCTACTTAATGATCGTTCAAGCATAAATAAGTGACACGGAGGTACACGATTTGACTACGAATTTACGATTCTACGCATGCGATCGTCGGTAGTTCTTCCAAGGAGTTTCGTTCACTCGTTCAAGGTAAACTTGCAAGAATCTTACATCCTAGAAAACATCTCAGCGTCGTCCACACCTCCTTATATTGGAGTAATAATGCTAACATAAGTAATTTTGAGATCAAATCACTCTATTTATGAAGTCACATTTATCCTACACAGCTAGAACCTTGCATTCAAGGTTCTCCTCACTGCTGATAATTCCTGACAAACATGGCTGCATCCAACCAACACTACTTGATTGAGTCAAGAAACTGATTTCCCTGATTCCGACACACTCCACATTTAATGAGCCTTACTGGCTAACTGATTATACTAAGAGCTTATTTCTACTGAATGTGAAAAAGGTTAAGAATTAGGGAGTTTGCTAGAACAAACACGACTGATTACATTTCTAGAGGTTTGAGGCGCAGGAAGACAGGCGTCTGGACCACGCCTCTGACCAATTCGGTTTCGGCGTACAGATTTGAGATCCTCAAAATACTGTACAAATAACCCGTACATAGAAGAGAGAAGCTTACGTCGATGTTTTGGTCCGTCTTGGACCATTTACAAAGTTACAGTGTGAGTTTGGAAATGTGCGGATTATTTGTGTGTGCCACTCATGGGTACTATGCCTTTTAGTTCCTCAAAACACCCTCGTTCCACGTCTGGTCTTCACATGTTGTAACGGCAGGGGTCGCAGCCCCCTTATGAAAGGGGGTTGTTACTTCTTGGCAGCTGAGAAGAATATGAACAAGGCGTGCATGTCATTATCAAGATATTTACTGAAGATACGTTTCGCCCGCCAGGGGTTACTCCAGTATGGACTGAAGAAGCTTCTGATGGGCGAAACGCATTCTCAATAAATGCTTTGATAATGGCACACACGTCTTTTTTTCACACATTTGCCAGTGTTCATTACCAAATTTTTACAGCTGAGTTTGATATTCTCCCTCTGAGGGGAGGTGTCATGCTCCTGTTGAAGGGCTCTTGATCCATGTAACTGGAGCCGCCCTTCATTCCTTCTGATCGAATCTGATTACCTCCCGATCCCTAAACCTGTACAGACATGAACGAGACGTGATGTGAACTGTATCTTGTAAAAAGGACATATACACTAAGAAGTGTATATCTCTCAGTGTATATACACTGAGAGATTAATTTTTAGCCCCCCATTTTAGGAGGTAAAGTATTCTTGACTGGTGGTGAACAGGTGACATTCAGCTTTAATGACCCTCGTGTGGTAGACAGAGTTGATGACATATAGCCTTAATAACCCTTTGTGTAGTCAATAGACTTTAAACTCAATAAACCAAAAGAATAGAATAAAGAATATAAAAATCTCCTGGAATTCCGAAAGGTTCACCAGTGCATGGTTAATGCATTCCTGGAAGCATTCTTACTGCAGCTGCTGACAGCTCCTAAGAGCGAGTCTCAGAGAGGCTGCTGACATCTACCTGTCAGCACCACTGAAATCAGTAGGAGTGAAGAGTGTATACACACTGAGAGAAATACACTGAGAGGTGTATTTCTCTCAGTGTGTATACATTGAGAAGTATACTTTAATCGGTATTAAAGTATTCTTGACTGGTGGTGAACAGGTGACACACAGACTTAATGACCTTTGTGTAGTAGACAGACTTGATGACATGTAGCCTTAATGACCCTCGTGTAGTAGACAGACTTGATGACATGTAGCCTTAATGACCCTCGTGTAGTAGACAGACTTGATGACATGTAGCCTTAATGACCCTCGTGTAGCAGACAGACTTGATAACATGTAGCCTTAATGACCCTCGTGTAGTAGACAGACTTGATAACATGTAGCCTTAATGACCCTCGTGTAGTAGACAGACTTGATGACATGTAGCCTTAATGACCCTCGTGTAGTAGACAGACTTGAAACAAGGTCTTAAATAACATTAGAGTTAATCTTAACTAACACCAGTGTTGCAGGGAGAATGTGTTGCAATGATTTTCCTGCACTCTCCTTGGAACAAGAGCTCTTCATCAGCATGGGTTTACAAAGTGGATGTTGAGTACACCCGTAGTGTGCTGCTGCCCTTTACCTACCTCACCCACCCTACCCACCTCACCCAACCTGCCCACCTCACCCATCCTACCCATTTCACGCACCCAGCCCGCCTCACCCACCCTGCCCACCTCACCCACCCTGCCCACCTCACCCACCCTACCCACCTCACCCATCCTACCCATTTCACCCACCCAGCCCGCCTCACCCACCCTGCCCACATCACCCACACTGCCCACTTCACCTACCCTGCCTACCTCACTAACCCTGCCACCTCACCCACCCTTTCCACCTCACCCACCCTTTCCACCTCACCCACCCTACCCATTTGACCCACCCAGCCCGCCTCATCCACCCTGCCCACCTCACTAACCCTGCCCACCTCACCAACACTGCCCACCTCACCAACCCTGCCCACCTCACCAACCCTGCCCACCTCACCCACCCTTCCCACCTCCCCAACCCTGCTCACCTCACCCACCCAGCCCGCCTCACCCACCCTGCCCACCTCACCCACCCTGCCCACCTCACCCACCCTACCCATCTCACCCACCCTGCCCATCTCACCCACTCTGCCCACCACACCAACCCTGCCCACCTCACCAACCCTGCCCATCTCACCCACCCTGCCCACCTCACCCACCCTTCCTACCTCACCAACCCTGCTCACCTCACCAACCCTGCCTACCTCACTCACCCTGCCCGTCTCACCAACCCTGCCCACCTCACCAACCCTGCCCACCTCACTAACCCTTCTCACCTCACCAACCCTTCCCATCTCACCCACCCTGCCCACCTCACCAACCCTGCCCACCTCACCAACCCTGCCCACCTCACAAACCCTGCTCACCTCACCAACCCTGCCCACCTCACCCACCCTGCCCGCCTCACCAACCCTGCCCACCTCACAAACCCTGCCCACCTCACAAACCCTGCCCACCTCACTAACCCTGCTCACCTCACCAACCCTGCCCATCTCACCCATCCTGCTCACCTCACCAACCCTGCCCACCTCACCAAACCTGCCCACCTCACCCACCCTGCTCACCTCACCAACCCTGCCCACCTCACCAACCCTGCCCACCTCACTAACCCTGCCCACCTCACCAACCCTGCCCACCTCACTAACCCTGCTCACCTCAGCAACCCTGCCCACCTCACCAACCCTGCCCACCTCACTAACCCTGCTCACCTCACTAACCCTGCCCACCTCACTAACCCTGCCCACCTCACCAACCCTGCCCACCTCACTAACCCTGCCCACCTCACCAACCCTGCCCACCTCACCAACCCTGCCCACCTCACCCACCCTGCCCGCCAGAAGCAACATCAACACGAGTGAAGGTGACACAGGAGAGTGCCAGCAGCAGCATAACAGTGACCTGAAAGTGCCGAAAACTGTATTTCCCCAGTGGCACTGAAATTATATAAGTGACTTTTTAAACTTTCACACGTTCTGGGACACCCACTCACCCGCTGAAATTTCTTTCTCATCTCTACAACAATGTTGTCTTATTGGGGGAAAAATAACGCTGAAATGCTTGAAGTTGCCTGAGTAACTAAGCAGCACGTGGTCAGTCCCTCAGTCTTGATACAAGGTGGTCAGTCCCTCAGTCTTGATACAAGGTGGTCAGTCCCTCAGTCTTGATACAAGGTGGTCAGTCCCTCAGTCTTGATACAAGGTGGTCAGTCCCTCAGTCTTGATACAAGGTGGTCAGTCCCTCAGTCTTGATACAAGGTGGTCAGTCCCTCAGTCTTGATACAAGGTGGTCAGTCCCTCAGTCTTGATACAAGGTGGTCAGTCCCTCAGTCTTGATACAAGGTGGTCAGTCCCTCAGTCTTGATACAAGGTGGTCAGTCCCTCAGTCTTGATACAAGGTGGTCAGTCCCTCAGTCTTGATACAAGGTGGTCAGTCCCTCAGTCTTGATACAAGGTGGTCAGTCCCCCAGTCTTGATACAAGGTGGTCAGTCCCCTCACTCTTGATACAAGGTGGTCAGTCCCTCAGTCTTGATACAAGGTGGTCAGTCCCTGAGCCTTGATACAAGGTGGTCAGTCCCTGAGCCTTGATACAAGGTGGTCAGTCCCTGAGCCTTGATACAAGGTGGTCAGTCCCTGAGCCTTGATACAAGGTGGTCAGTCCCTGAGCCTTGATACAAGGTGGTCAGTCCCTGAGCCTTGATACAAGGTGGTCAGTCCCTGAGCCTTGATACAAGGTGGTCAGTCCCTGAGCCTTGATACAAGGTGGTCAGTCCCTGAGCCTTGATACAAGGTGGTCAGTCCCTCAGTCTTGATAGAGGGTGGTCAGTCCCTCAGTCTTGATACAAGGTGGTCAGTCCCTCAGTCTTGATACAAGGTGGTCAGTCCCTCAGTCTTGATACAAGGTGGTCAGTCCCTCAGTCTTGATACAAGGTGGTCAGTCCCTCAGTCTTGATACAAGGTGGTCAGTCCCCCAGTCTTGATACAAGGTGGTCAGTCCCTCAGTCTTGATACAAGGTGGTCAGTCCCCCAGTCTTGATACAAGGTGGTCAGTCCCTCAGTCTTGATACAAGGTGGTCAGTCCCTCAGTCTTGATACAAGGTGGTCAGTCCCTCAGTCTTGATACAAGGTGGTCAGTCCCTCAGTCTTGATACAAAGTGGTCAGTCCCCCAGTCTTGATACAAGGGTCAGTCCCTGAGTCTTGATACAAGTTGGTCAGTCCCCCTTGATATAAGGTGGTCAGTCTTGATACAAGGTGGTCAGTCCCCCAGTCTTGATACAAAGTGGTCAGTCCCCCAGTCTTGATACAAAGTGGTCAGTCCCCCAGTCTTGATACAAGGTGGTCAGTCCCCCAGTCTTGATACAAGGTGGTCAGTCCCTCAGTCTTGATACAAGGTGGTCAGTCCCTCAGTCTTGATACAAGGTGGTCAGTCCCCCAGTCTTGATACAAGGTGGTCAGTCCCTCAGTCTTGATACAAGGTGGTCAGTCCCCCAGTCTTGATACAAGGTGGTCAGTCCCTCAGTCTTGATACAAGGTGGTCAGTACCCCAGTCTTGATACAAGGTGGTCAGTCCCCCAGTCTTGATACAAGGTGGTCAGTCCCTCAGTCTTGATACAAGGTGGTCAGTCCCTCAGTCTTGATACAAGGTGGTCAGTACCCCAGTCTTGATACAAGGTGGTCAGTCCCCCAGTCTTGATACAAGGTGGTCAGTCCCTCAGTCTTGATACAAGGTGGTCAGTCCCTCAGTCTTGATACAAGGTGGTCAGTCCCTCAGTCTTGATACAAGGTGGTCAGTACCCCAGTCTTGATACAAGGTGGTCAGTCCCCCAGTCTTGATACAAGGTGGTCAGTCCCTCAGTCTTGATACAAGGTGGTCAGTCCCTCAGTCTTGATACAAGGTGGTCAGTACCCCAGTCTTGATACAAGGTGGTCAGTCCCCCAGTCTTGATACAAGGTGGTCAGTCCCTCAGTCTTGATACAAGGTGGTCAGTCCCTCAGTCTTGATACAATGTGGTCAGTCCCCCAGTCTTGATACAAGGTGGTCAGTCCCTCAGTCTTGATACAAGGTGGTCAGTCCCTCAGTCTTGATACAAGGTGGTCAGTCCCTCAGTCTTGATACAAGGTGGTCAGTCCCCCAGTCTTGATACAAGGTGGTCAGTCCCACAGACTTGATACAAGGTGGTCAGTCCCCAGTCTTGATACAAGGTGGTCAGTCCCCCAGTCTTGATACAAGGTGGTCAGTCCCTCAGTCTTGATACAAGGTGGTCAGTCCCTCAGTCTTGATACAAGGTGGTCAGTCCCTCAGTCTTGATACAAGGTGGTCAGTCCCCCAGTCTTGATACAAGGTGGTCAGTCCTTCAGTCTTGATACAAGGTGGTCAGTCCCTCAGTCTTGATACAAGGTGGTCAGTCCCCCAGTCTTGATACAAGGTGGTCAGTCCCTCAGTCTTGATACAAGGTGGTCAGTCCCTCAGTCTTGATACAAGGTGGTCAGTCCCTCAGTCTTGATACAAGGTGGTCAGTCCCTCAGTCTTGATACAAGGTGGTCAGTCCCTCAGTCTTGATACAAGGTGGTCAGTACCCCAGTCTTGATACAAGGTGGTCAGTCCCCCAGTCTTGATACAAGGTGGTCAGTCCCTCAGTTTTGATACAAGGTGGTCAGTCCCTCAGTCTTGATACAAGGTGGTCAGTCCCTCAGTCTTGATACAAGGTGGTCAGTACCCCAGTCTTGATACAAGGTGGTCAGTACAGTCCCTCAGTCTTGATACAAGGTGGTCAGTCCCCCAGTCTTGATACAAAGTGGTCAGTCCCTCAGTCTTGATACAAGGTGGTCAGTCCCTCAGTTTTGATACAAGGTGGTCAGTCCCTCAGTCTTGATACAAGGTGGTCAGTCCCTCAGTCTTGATACAAGGTGGTCAGTACCCCAGTCTTGATACAAGGTGGTCAGTACCCCAGTCTTGATACAAGGTGGTCAGTCCCCAGTCTTGATACAAGGTGGTCAGTCCCTCAGTCTTGATACAAGGTGGTCAGTCCCCCAGTCTTGATACAAGGTGGTCAGTCCCTCAGTCTTGATACAAGGTGGTCAGTCCCTCAGTCTTGATACAAGGTGGTCAGTACCCCAGTCTTGATACAAGGTGGTCAGTACCCCAGTCTTGATACAAGGTGGTCAGTCCCCCAGTCTTGATACAAGGTGGTCAGTCCCCCAGTCTTGATACAAGGTGGTCAGTCCCTCAGTCTTGATACAAGGTGGTCAGTCCCTCAGTCTTGATACAAGGTGGTCAGTCCCTCAGTCTTGATACAAGGTGGTCAGTCCCTCAGTCTTGATACAAGGTGGTCAGTCCCTCAGTCTTGATACAAACTGGTCAGTCCCCAGTCTTGATACAAGGTGGTCAGTCCCCCAGTCTTGATACAAGGTGGTCAGTCCCCCAGTCTTGATACAAGGTGGTCAGTCCCTCAGTCTTGATACAAGGTGGTCAGTACCCCAGTCTTGATACAAGGTGGTCAGTCCCCCAGTCTTGATACAAGGTGGTCAGTACCCCAGTCTTGATACAAGGTGGTCAGTCCCTCAGTCTTGATACAAGGTGGTCAGTCCCTCAGTCTTGATACAAGGTGGTCAGTCCCTCAGTCTTGATAGAGGGTGGTCAGTCCCTCAGTCTTGATAGAGGGTGGTCAGTCCCTCAGTCTTGATACAAGGTGGTCAGTCCCTCAGTCTTGATAGAGGGTGGTCAGTCCCTCAGTCTTGATACAAGGTGGTCAGTCCCTCAGTCTTGATAGAGGGTGGTCAGTCCCTCAGTCTTGATACAAGGTGGTCAGTCCTTCAGTCTTGATACAAGGTGGTCAGTCCCCCAGTCTTGATACAAGGTGGTCAGTCCCTCAGTCTTGATACAAGGTGGTCAGTCCCCCAGTCTTGATACAAGGTGGTCAGTCCTTCAGTCTTGATACAAGGTGGTCAGTCCTTCAGTCTTGATACAAGGTGGTCAGTCCTTCAGTCTTGATACAAGGTGGTCAGTCCCCCAGTCTTGATACAAGGTGGTCAGTCCCTCAGTCTTGATACAAGGTGGTCAGTCCCCCAGTCTTGATACAAGGTGGTCAGTCCCTCAGTCTTGATACAAGGTGGTCAGTCCCTCAGTCTTGATACAAGGTGGTCAGTCCCTCAGTCTTGATACAAGGTGGTCAGTCCCTCAGTCTTGATACAAGGTGGTCAGTCCCTCAGTCTTGATACAAGGTGGTCAGTCCCTCAGTCTTGATACAAGGTGGTCAGTCCCTCAGTCTTGATACAAGGTGGTCAGTCCCCCAGTCTTGATACAAGGTGGTCAGTCCCTCAGTCTTGATACAAGGTGGTCAGTCCCCCAGTCTTGATACAAGGTGGTCAGTCCCTCAGTCTTGATACAAGGTGGTCAGTCCCCCAGTCTTGATACAAGGTGGTCAGTCCCTCAGTCTTGATACAAGGTGGTCAGTACCCCAGTCTTGATACAAGGTGGTCAGTCCCCCAGTCTTGATACAAGGTGGTCAGTCCCTCAGTCTTGATACAAGGTGGTCAGTCCCTCAGTCTTGATACAAGGTGGTCAGTCCCGAAGTCTTGATACAAGGTGGTCAGTCCCCCAGTCTTGATACAAGGTGGTCAGTCCCTCAGTCTTGATACAAGGTGGTCAGTCCCCCAGTCTTGATACAAGGTGGTCAGTCCCTCAGTCTTGATACAAGGTGGTCAGTCCCCCAGTCTTGATACAAGGTGGTCAGTCCCTCAGTCTTGATACAAGGTGGTCAGTCCCTCAGTCTTGATACAAGGTGGTCAGTCCCTCAGTCTTGATACAAGGTGGTCAGTCCCTCAGTCTTGATACAAGGTGGTCAGTCCCCCAGTCTTGATACAAGGTGGTCAGTCCCTCAGTCTTGATACAAGGTGGTCAGTCCCTCAGTCTTGATACAAGGTGGTCAGTCCCCCAGTCTTGATACAAGGTGGTCAGTCCCTCAGTCTTGATACAAGGTGGTCAGTCCCCCAGTCTTGATACAAGGTGGTCAGTCCCTCAGTCTTGATACAAGGTGGTCAGTCCCCCGGTCTTGATACAAGGTGGTCAGTCCCTCAGTCTTGATACAAGGTGGTCAGTCCCTCAGTCTTGATACAAGGTGGTCAGTACCTCATTCTTGATACAAGGTGGTCAGTCCCCCAGTCTTGATACAAGGTGGTCAGTACCTCAGTCTTGATACAAGGTGGTCAGTCCCCCAGTCTTGATACAAGGTGGTCAGTCCCTCAGTCTTGATACAAGGTGGTCAGTCCCTCAGTCTTGATACAAGGTGGTCAGTACCTCAGTCTTGATACAAGGTGGTCAGTCCCCCAGTCTTGATACAAGGTGGTCAGTCCTTCAGTCTTGATACAAGGTGGTCAGTCCCCCAGTCTTGATACAAGGTGGTCAGTCCTTCAGTCTTGATACAAGGTGGTCAGTCCTTCAGTCTTGATACAAGGTGGTCAGTCCCCCAGTCTTGATACAAGGTGGTCAGTCCCCCAGTCTTGATACAAGGTGGTCAGTCCTTCAGTCTTGATACAAGGTGGTCAGTCCCTCAGTCTTGATACAAGGTGGCCAGTCCCCCAGTCTTGATACAAGGTGGTCAGTCCCTCAGTCTTGATACAAGGTGGCCAGTCCCTCAGTCTTGACACAAGGTGGCCAGTCCCCCAGTCTTGATACAAGGTGGTCAAGTCCCCCAGTCTTGATACAAGGTGGTCAGTCCCCCAGTCTTGATACAAGGTGGTCAGTCCCTCAGTCTTGATACAAGGTGGTCAGTCCTTCAGTCTTGATACAAGGTGGTCAGTCCCCCAGTCTTGATACAAGGTGGTCAGTCCTTCAGTCTTGATACAAGGTGGTCAGTCCCCCAGTCTTGATACAAGGTGGCCAGTCCCCCAGTCTTGATACAAGGTGGCCAGTCCCCCAGTCTTGATACAAGGTGGTCAGTCCCCCAGTCTTGATACAAGGTGGTCAGTCCCTCAGTCTTGATACAAGGTGGTCAGTCCCCCAGTCTTGATACAAGGTGGTCAGTCCCTCAGTCTTGATACAAGGTGGTCAGTACCTCAGTCTTGATACAAGGTGGTCAGTCCCCCAGTCTTGATACAAGGTGGTCAGTACCTCAGTCTTGATACAAGGTGGTCAGTCCCCCAGTCTTGATACAAGGTGGTCAGTCCCTCAGTCTTGATACAAGGTGGTCAGTCCCTCAGTCTTGATACAAGGTGGTCAGTACCTCAGTCTTGATACAAGGTGGTCAGTCCCCCAGTCTTGATACAAGGTGGTCAGTCCTTCAGTCTTGATACAAGGTGGCCAGTCCCCCAGTCTTGATACAAGGTGGTCAGTCCCCCAGTCTTGATACAAGGTGGTCAGTCCCTCAGTCTTGATACAAGGTGGTCAGTCCCCCAGTCTTGATACAAGGTGGTCAGTCCCTCAGTCTTGATACAAGGTGGTCAGTACCTCAGTCTTGATACAAGGTGGTCAGTCCCCCAGTCTTGATACAAGGTGGTCAGTACCTCAGTCTTGATACAAGGTGGTCAGTCCCCCAGTCTTGATACAAGGTGGTCAGTCCCTCAGTCTTGATACAAGGTGGTCAGTCCCTCAGTCTTGATACAAGGTGGTCAGTACCTCAGTCTTGATACAAGGTGGTCAGTCCCCCAGTCTTGATACAAGGTGGTCAGTCCTTCAGTCTTGATACAAGGTGGTCAGTCCCTCAGTCTTGATACAAGGTGGCCATTCCCCAGTCTTGATACAAGGTGGTCAGTCCCTCAGTCTTGATACAAGGTGGCCAGTCCCTCAGTCTTGATACAAGGTGGCCAGTCCCCCAGTCTTGATACAAGGTGGTCAGTCCCCCAGTCTTGATACAAGGTGGTCAGTCCCCCAGTCTTGATACAAGGTGGTCAGTCCTTCAGTCTTGATACAAGGTGGTCAGTCCTTCAGTCTTGATACAAGGTGGTCAGTCCCCCAGTCTTGATACAAGGTGGTCAGTCCTTCAGTCTTGATACAAGGTGGTCAGTCCCCCAGTCTTGATACAAGGTGGTCAGTCCCCCAGTCTTGATACAAGGTGGTCAGTCCCCCAGTCTTGATACAAGGTGGTCAGTCCCCCAGTCTTGATACAAGGTGGTCAGTCCCCCAGTCTTGATACAAGGTGGTCAGTCCCTCAGTCTTGATACAAGGTGGTCAGTCCCCCAGTCTTGATACAAGGTGGTCAGTCCCTCAGTCTTGATACAAGGTGGTCAGTCCCTCAGTCTTGATACAAGGTGGTCAGTCCCCCAGTCTTGATACAAGGTGGTCAGTCCCTCAGTCTTGATACAAGGTGGTCAGTCCCCCAGTCTTGATAAAGGTGGTCAGTCCTTCAGTCTTGATACAAGGTGGTCAGTCCCCCAGTCTTGATACAAGGTGGTCAGTCCCCCAGTCTTGATACAAGGTGGTCAGTCCCCCAGTCTTGATACAAGGTGGCCAGTCCCCCAGTCTTGATACAAGGTGGTCAGTCCCCCAGTCTTGATACAAGGTGGTCAGTCCCCCAGTCTTGATACAAGGTGGTCAGTCCTTCAGTCTTGATACAAAGTGGTCAGTCCTTCAGTCTTGATACAAGGTGGTCAGTACCCCAGTCTTGATACAAGGTGGTCAGTCCTTCAGTCTTGATACAAGGTGGTCAGTACCCCAGTCTTGATACAAGGTGGTCAGTCCCCCAGTCTTGATACAAGGTGGTCAGTCCCTCAGTCTTGATACAAGGTGGTCAGTCCCTCAGTCTTGATACAAGGTGGTCAGTCCCTCAGTCTTGATACAAGGTGGTCAGTCCCTCAGTCTTGATACAAGGTGGTCAGTCCCTCAGTCTTGATACAAGGTGGTCAGTCCCTCAGTCTTGATACAAGGTGGTCAGTCCCTCAGTCTTGATACAAGGTGGTCAGTCCCCCAGTCTTGATACAAGGTGGTCAGTCCCTCAGTCTTGATACAAGGTGGTCAGTCCTTCAGTCTTGATACAAGGTGGTCAGTCCTTCAGTCTTGATACAAGGTGGTCAGTCCCCCAGTCTTGATACAAGGTGGTCAGTCCTTCAGTCTTGATACAAGGTGGTCAGTACCCCAGTCTTGATACAAGGTGATCAGTCCCCCAGTCTTGATACAAGGTGGTCAGTCCCTCAGTCTTGATACAAGGTGGTCAGTCCCTCAGTCTTGATACAAGGTGGTCAGTCCCTCAGTCTTGATACAAGGTGGTCAGTCCCCCAGTCTTGATACAAGGTGGTCAGTCCCTCAGTCTTGATACAAGGTGGTCAGTCCCCCAGTCTTGATACAAGGTGGTCAGTCCCTCAGTCTTGATACAAGGTGGTCAGTCCCTCAGTCTTGATACAAGGTGGTCAGTCCCTCAGTCTTGATACAAGGTGGTCAGTCCCCCAGTCTTGATACAAGGTGGTCAGTCCCTCAGTCTTGATACAAGGTGGTCAGTCCCTCAGTCTTGATACAAAGTGGTCAGTCCCCCAGTCTTGATACAAGGTGGTCAGTCCCTCAGTCTTGATACAAGGTGGTCAGTCCCTCAGTCTTGATACAAGGTGGTCAGTCCCTCAGTCTTGATACAAGGTGGTCAGTCCCTCAGTCTTGATACAAGGTGGTCAGTCCCCCAGTCTTGATACAAGGTGGTCAGTCCCTCAGTCTTGATACAAGGTGGTCAGTCCCCCAGTCTTGATACAAGGTGGTCAGTCCCTCAGTCTTGATACAAGGTGGTCAGTCCCCCAGTCTTGATACAAGGTGGTCAGTCCCTCAGTCTTGATACAAGGTGGTCAGTCCCCCAGTCTTGATACAAGGTGGTCAGTCCCTCAGTCTTGATACAAGGTGGTCAGTCCCCCAGTCTTGATACAAGGTGGTCAGTCCCTCAGTCTTGATACAAGGTGGTCAGTCCCTCAGTCTTGATACAAGGTGGTCAGTCCCCCAGTCTTGATACAAGGTGGTCAGTCCCTCAGTCTTGATACAAGGTGGTCAGTCCCCCAGTCTTGATACAAGGTGGTCAGTCCCCCAGTCTTGATACAAGGTGGTCAGTCCCTCAGTCTTGATACAAGGTGGTCAGTCCCCCAGTCTTGATACAAGGTGGTCAGTCCCCCAGTCTTGATACAAGGTGGTCAGTCCCCCAGTCTTGATACAAGGTGGTCAGTCCCTCAGTCTTGATACAAGGTGGTCAGTCCCTCAGTCTTGATACAAGGTGGTCAGTCCCTCAGTCTTGATACAAGGTGGTCAGTCCCTCAGTCTTGATACAAGGTGGTCAGTCCCTCAGTCTTGATACAAGGTGGTCAGTCCCTCAGTCTTGATACAAGGTGGTCAGTCCCTCAGTCTTGATACAAGGTGGTCAGTCCCCCAGTCTTGATACAAGGTGGTCAGTCCCCCAGTCTTGATACAAGGTGGTCAGTCCCTCAGTCTTGATACAAGGTGGTCAGTCCCTCAGTCTTGATACAAGGTGGCCAGTCCCCCAGTCTTGATACAAGGTGGTCAGTCCCTCAGTCTTGATACAAGGTGGCCAGTCCCCCAGTCTTGATACAAGGTGGTCAGTCCCTCAGTCTTGATACAAAGTGGTCAGTCCCCCAGTCTTGATACCAGGTGGTCAGTCCTTCAGTCTTGATACAAGGTGGTCAGTCCCTCAGTCTTGATACAGTGTGGTCAGTCCCTCGGTCTTGATACAAGGTGGCCAGTCCCCCAGTCTTGATACAAGGTGGTCAGTCCCTCAGTCTTGATACAAAGTGGTCAGTCCCCCAGTCTTGATACCAGGTGGTCAGTCCTTCAGTCTTGATACAAGGTGGTCAGTCCCTCAGTCTTGATACAAGGTGGTCAGTCCCTCAGTCTTGATACAAAGTGGTCAGTCCCCCAGTCTTGATACCAGGTGGTCAGTCCCCCAGTCTTGATACAAGGTGGTCAGTCCCTCAGTCTTGATACAAGGTGGTCAGTCCCTCAGTCTTGATACAAGGTGGTCAGTCCCCCAGTCTTGATACAAGGTGGTCAGTCCCTCAGTCTTGATACAAGGTGGTCAGTCCCTCAGTCTTGATACAAGGTGGTCAGTCCCTCAGTCTTGACACAAGGTGGTCAGTCCCCCAGTCTTGATACAAGGTGGTCAGTACCCCAGTCTTGATACAAGGTGGTCAGTCCCCCAGTCTTGATACAAGGTGGTCAGTCCCTCAGTCTTGATACAAGGTGGTCAGTCCCCCAGTCTTGATACAAGGTGGTCAGTCCCCCAGTCTTGATACAAGGTGGTCAGTCCCTCAGTCTTGATACAAGGTGGCCAGTCCCCCAGTCTTGATACAAGGTGGTCAGTCCCCCAGTCTTGATACAAGGTGGTCAGTCCCCCAGTCTTGATACAAGGTGGTCAGTCCCTCAGTCTTGATACAAGGTGGTCAGTCCCTCAGTCTTGATACAAGGTGGTCAGTCCCTCAGTCTTGATACAAGGTGGTCAGTCCCTCAGTCTTGATACAAGGTGGTCAGTCCCTCAGTCTTGATACAAGGTGGTCAGTCCCTCAGTCTTGATACAAGGTGGTCAGTCCCTCAGTCTTGATACAAGGTGGTCAGTCCCCCAGTCTTGATACAAGGTGGTCAGTCCCCCAGTCTTGATACAAGGTGGTCAGTCCCTCAGTCTTGATACAAGGTGGTCAGTCCCTCAGTCTTGATACAAGGTGGCCAGTCCCCCAGTCTTGATACAAGGTGGTCAGTCCCTCAGTCTTGATACAAGGTGGCCAGTCCCCCAGTCTTGATACAAGGTGGTCAGTCCCTCAGTCTTGATACAAAGTGGTCAGTCCCCCAGTCTTGATACCAGGTGGTCAGTCCTTCAGTCTTGATACAAGGTGGTCAGTCCCTCAGTCTTGATACAAGGTGGTCAGTCCCTCAGTCTTGATACAAGGTGGCCAGTCCCCCAGTCTTGATACAAGGTGGTCAGTCCCTCAGTCTTGATACAAAGTGGTCAGTCCCCCAGTCTTGATACCAGGTGGTCAGTCCTTCAGTCTTGATACAAGGTGGTCAGTCCCTCAGTCTTGATACAAGGTGGTCAGTCCCTCAGTCTTGATACAAAGTGGTCAGTCCCCCAGTCTTGATACCAGGTGGTCAGTCCCCCAGTCTTGATACAAGGTGGTCAGTCCCTCAGTCTTGATACAAGGTGGTCAGTCCCTCAGTCTTGATACAAGGTGGTCAGTCCCCCAGTCTTGATACAAGGTGGTCAGTCCCTCAGTCTTGATACAAGGTGGTCAGTCCCTCAGTCTTGATACAAGGTGGTCAGTCCCTCAGTCTTGATACAAGGTGGTCAGTCCCCCAGTCTTGATACAAGGTGGTCAGTACCCCAGTCTTGATACAAGGTGGTCAGTCCCCCAGTCTTGATACAAGGTGGTCAGTCCCTCAGTCTTGATACAAGGTGGTCAGTCCCCCAGTCTTGATACAAGGTGGTCAGTCCCCCAGTCTTGATACAAGGTGGTCAGTCCCTCAGTCTTGATACAAGGTGGTCAGTCCTTCAGTCTTGATACAAAGTGGTCAGTCCCCCAGTCTTGATACCAGTTGGTCAGTCCCCCAGTCTTGATACAAGGTGGTCAGTCCCTCAGTCTTGATACAAGGTGGTCAGTCCCTCAGTCTTGATACAAGGTGGTCAGTCCCCCAGTCTTGATACAAGGTGGTCAGTCCCTCAGTCTTGATACAAGGTGGTCAGTCCCTCAGTCTTGATACAAGGTGGTCAGTCCCTCAGTCTTGATACAAGGTGGTCAGTCCCCCAGTCTTGATACAAGGTGGTCAGTCCCCCAGTCTTGATACAAGGTGGTCAGTCCTTCAGTCTTGATACAAGGTGGTCAGTCCTTCAGTCTTGATACAAGGTGGTCAGTCCTTCAGTCTTGATACAAGGTGGTCAGTCCTTCAGTCTTGATACAAGGTGGTCAGTCCTTCAGTCTTGATACAAGGTGGTCAGTCCTTCAGTCTTGATACAAGGTGGTCAGTCCTTCAGTCTTGATACAAGGTGGTCAGTCCTTCAGTCTTGATACAAGGTGGTCAGTCCTTCAGTCTTGATACAAGGTGGTCAGTCCCTCAGTCTTGATACAAGGTGGTCAGTCCTTCAGTCTTGATACAAGGTGGTCAGTCCCCAGTCTTGATACAAGGTGGTCAGTCCCCCCAGTCTTGATACAAGGTGGTCAGTCCTTCAGTCTTGATACAAGGTGGTCAGTCCCTCAGTCTTGATACAAGGTGGTCAGTCCCTCAGTCTTGATACAAGGTGGTCAGTCCCTCAGTCTTGATACAAGGTGGTCAGTCCCTCAGTCTTGATACAAGGTGGTCAGTCCCTCAGTCTTGATACAAGGTGGTCAGTCCCTCAGTCTTGATACAAGATGGTCAGTCCCTCAGTCTTGATACAAGGTGGTCAGTCCCTCAGTCTTGATACAAGGTGGTCAGTCCCTCAGTCTTGATACAAGGTGGTCAGTCCCTCAGTCTTGATACAAGGTGGTCAGTCCCTCAGTCTTGATACAAGGTGGTCAGTCCCTCAGTCTTGATACAAGATGGTCAGTCCCTCAGTCTTGATACAAGGTGGTCAGTCCCTCAGTCTTGATACAAGGTGGTCAGTCCCTCAGTCTTGATACAAGGTGGTCAGTCCCTCAGTCTTGATACAAGGTGGTCAGTCCCTCAGTCTTGATACAAGGTGGTCAGTCCCTCAGTCTTGATACAAGGTGGTCAGTCCCTCAGTCTTGATACAAGATGGTCAGTCCCTCAGTCTTGATACAAGGTGGTCAGTCCCTCAGTCTTGATACAAGGTGGTCAGTCCCTCAGTCTTGATACAAGGTGGTCAGTCCCTCAGTCTTGATACAAGGTGGTCAGTCCCTCAGTCTTGATACAAGGTGGTCAGTCCCTCAGTCTTGATACAAGGTGGTCAGTCCCTCAGTCTTGATACAAGGTGGTCAGTACCCCAGTCTTGATACAAGGTGGTCAGTCCCCCAGTCTTGATACAAGGTGGTCAGTCCCTCAGTCTTGATACAAGGTGGTCAGTCCCTCAGTCTTGATACAAGGTGGTCAGTCCCTCAGTCTTGATACAAGGTGGTCAGTCCCTCAGTCTTGATACAAGGTGACAGACAAACACACACTACCTGGAACAGTGACAGGCACACACTGTCTGGAACAGTGACATGCACACACTACCTGGAGCAGTGACAGGCACACACTGCCTGGATCAGTGAGAGGCACACACTACCTGGAGCAGTGACAGGCACACACTGCCTGGATCAGTGAGAGGCACATACTACCTGGATCAGTGACAGGCACACACTACCTGGAGCAGTGACAGGCACACACTACCTGGAGCAGTGACAGGCACACACTACCTGGAGCAGTGACAGGCACACACTACCTGGAGCAGTGGCAGACACACACTACCTGGAGCAGTGACAGGCACACACTGCCTGGAGCAGTGACAGGCACACACTACCTGGAGCAGTAGCAGGCACACACTACCTGGAGCAGTGACAGGCACACACTACTTGGAGCAGTGACAGGCACACACTACCTGGAGCAGTGGCAGGCACACACTACCTGGAGCAGTGACAGGCACACACTGCCTGGAGCAGTGACAGGCACACACTACCTGGAGCAGTGGCAGGCACACACTACCTGGAGCAGTGACAGGCACACACTGCCTGGAGCAGTGACAGGGACACACTACCTGGAGCAATGGCAGGCACACACTGCCTTGAGCAGTGACAGGCACACACTACCTGGAGCAGTGACAGGCACACACTGCCTGAAGCAGTGAGAGGCACACACTGCCTGGAGCAGTGACAGGCACATACTACCTGGATCAGTGACAGGCACACACTACCTGGAGCAGTGACAGGCACACACTGCCTGGAGCAGTGACAGGCACATACTACCTGGATCAGTGACAGGCACACACTACCTGGATCAGTGACAGGCACACACTGCCTGGAGCAGTGGCAGGCACACACTGCCTGGATCAGTGACAGGCACACACTACCTGGATCAGTGACAGGCACACACTACCTGGAGCAGTGACAGGCACACACTACCTAGAGCAGTGACAGGCACACACTACCTGGAGCAGTGACAGGCACACACTACCTGGAGCAGTGACAGGCACACACTACCTGGAGCAGTGGCAGGAACACACTACCTGGAGCAGTGACAGGCACACACTGCCTGGAGCACTGACAGGCACACACTACCTGGAGCAGTGGCAGGCACACACTACCTGGAGCAGTGACAGGCACACACTACCTGGAGCAGTGACAGGCACACACTACCTGGAGCAGTGGCAGGCACACACTACCTGGAGCAGTGACAGGCACACACTGCCTGGAGCACTGACAGGCACACACTACCTGGAGCAGTGGCAGGCACACACTACCTGGAGCAGTGACAGGCACACACTACCTGGAGCAGTGACAGGCACACACTACCTGGAGCAGTGACAGGCACACACTGCCTGGAGCAGTGACAGGCACACACTGCCTGGAGCAGTGACAGGGACACACTACCTGGAGCAATGACAGGCACACACTGCCTTGAGCAGTGACAGGCACACACTACCTGGAGCAGTGACAGGCACACACTGCCTGAAGCAGTGAGAGGCACACACTGCCTGGAGCAGTGACAGGCACATACTACCTGGATCAGTGACAGGCACACACTACCTGGAGCAGTGACAGGCACACACTGCCTGGAGCAGTGACAGGCACATGCTACCTGGATCAGTGACAGGCACACACTACCTGGATCAGTGACAGGCACACACTACCTGGAGCAGTGGCAGGCACACACTACCTGGAGCAGTGACAGGCACACACTGCCTGGAGCAGTGACAGGGACACACTACCTGGAGCAATAACAGGCACACACTGCCTTGAGCAGTGACAGGCACACACTACCTGGAGCAGTGACAGGCACACACTGCCTGAAGCAGTGACAGGCACACACTGCCTGGAGCAGTGACAGGCACATACTACCTGGATCAGTGACAGGCACACACTACCTAGATCAGTGACAGGCACACACTGCCTGGAGCAGTGACAGGCACACACTGCCTGGAGCAGTGACAGGCACACACTGCCTGGAGCAGTGACAGGCACACACTACCTGGATCAGTGACAGGCACACACTGCCTGGAGCAGTGACAGGCACACACTGCCTGGAGCAGTGGCAGGCACACACTGCCCACCCTTCCAGTAATCTCACTTTATTACTCCTGGCTACGTAATACCGTCCAGGAGAAGGCAATCTAAGCTCACATCTAGGCTCATCTCTAATCTCAGATCTAAGCACATCTTACCCTCGTCAAACTCTCCTTTCATCCTTCATGTCACTCATGTCCACGATATTACATTTCTGACTATTACACAAAAACATTCACTTCATCAAAAAAACACATAAACTGCGACTACAATCATTCTTTGAGATTAATTTTTTTCCAATAAACAAACCGGTATATGGAAGCTATGTGCTGAGGACTGAGTTTATTCGCAGGCGACGTGTAGATATAAATAAGAAGATACGTTGTCTTGTGTGTTTAAGAGGTTCACTGGAACTGGACCTGGAAACAGTGCAACAGACCTGTGATACACACTAGTAAACACCAGACTTGTGATATACACTAGTGAACACCAGACTTGTGCTACACACTTGTGAACACCAGACTTGTGCTACGCACTAGTGAACACCAGACTTGTGCTACACACTTGTGAACACCAGACTTGTGCTACACACTAGTGAACACCAGACTTGTGCTACGCACTAGTGAACACCAGACTTGTGCTACACACTAGTGAACACCAGACTTGTGCTACACACTAGTGAACACCAGACTTGTGCTACACACTTGTGAACACCAGACTTGTGCTACACACTAGTGAACACCAGACTTGTGCTACACACTTGTGAACACCAGACTTGTGCTACACACTTGTGAACACCAGATTTGTGCTACACACTAGTGAACACCAGACTTGTGCTACACACTAGTGAACACCAGACTTGTGCTACACACTTGTGAACACCAGACTTGTGCTACACACTAGTGAACACCTGACTTGTGCTACACACTTGTGAACACCAGACTTGTGCTACACACTTGTGAACACCAGACTTGTGCTACACACTAGTGAACACCAGACTTGTGCTACACACTAGTGAACACCAGACTTGTGATACACACTAGTGAACACCAGACCTGTGCTACACACTAGTGAACACCAGACTTGTGCTACACACTAGTGAACACCAGACTTGTGCTACACACTAGTGAACACCAGACTTGTGCTACACACTAGTGAACACCAGACCTGTGCTACACACTTGTGAACACCAGACTTGTGCTACACACTAGTGAACACCAGACTTGTGCTACACACTAGTGAACACCAGACTTGTGCTACACATTAGTGAACACCAGACTTGTGCTACACACTAGTGAACACCAGACTTGTGCTACACACTAGTGAACACCAGACTTGTGATACACACTAGTGAACACCAGACTTGTGCTACACACTAGTGAACACCAGACTTGTGCTACACACTAGTGAACACCAGACTTGTGCTACATACTAATGAACACCAGACTTGTGCTACACACTAGTGAACACCAGACTTGTGCTACACACTAGTGAACACCAGACCTG
Source organism: Cherax quadricarinatus (assembly GCF_038502225.1). Classification (NCBI taxonomy): domain Eukaryota; kingdom Metazoa; phylum Arthropoda; class Malacostraca; order Decapoda; family Parastacidae; genus Cherax; species Cherax quadricarinatus. Next base: position 5,120,960 of record NC_091328.1, on the reverse strand, counting down.
TGCTACACACTTGTGAACACCAGACTTGTGCTACACACTAGTGAACACAAGACTTGTGCTACACACTAGTGAACACCAGACTTGTGCTACACATTAGTGAACACCAGACTTGTGCTACACACTAGTGAACACCAGACTTGTGCTACACACTAGTGAACACCAGACTTGTGATACACACTAGTGAACACCAGACTTGTGCTACACACTAGTGAACACCAGACTTGTGCTACACACTAGTGAACACCAGACTTGTGCTACATACTAGTGAACACCAGACTTGTGCTACACACTAGTGAACACCAGACTTGTGCTACACATTAGTGAACACCAGACTTGTGCTACACACTAGTGAACACCAGACTTGTGCTACACACTAGTGAACACCAGACTTGTGATACACACTAGTGAACACCAGACTTGTGCTACACACTAGTGAACACCAGACTTGTGCTACACACTAGTGAACACCAGACTTGTGCTACATACTAGTGAACACCAGACTTGTGCTACACACTAGTGAACACCAGACTTGTGCTACACACTAGTGAACACCAGACTTGTGCTACACACTAGTGAACACCAGACTTGTGATACACACTAGTGAACACCAGACTTGTGATACACAATAGTGAACACCAGACTTGTGCTACACACTAGTGAACACCAGACTTGTGCTACACACTAGTGAACACCAGACCTGTGCTACACACTAGTGAACACCAGGCTTGTGCTACACACTAGTGAACACCAGACTTGTGATACACACTAGTGAACACCAGACTTGTGCTACACACTAGTGAACACCAGACTTGTGATACACACTAGTGAACACCAGACCTGTGCTACACACTAGTGAACACCAGACTTGTGCTACACACTAGTGAACACCAGACTTGTGCTACACACTAGTGAACACCAGACTTGTGCTACACACTAGTGAACACCAGACCTGTGCTACACACTTGTGAACACCAGACTTGTGCTACACACTAGTGAACACCAGACTTGTGCTACACACTAGTGAACACCAGACTTGTGCTACACATTAGTGAACACCAGACTTGTGCTACACACTAGTGAACACCAGACTTGTGCTACACACTAGTGAACACCAGACTTGTGATACACACTAGTGAACACCAGACTTGTGCTACACACTAGTGAACACCAGACTTGTGCTACACACTAGTGAACACCAGACTTGTGCTACACACTAGTGAACACCAGACTTGTGCTACACACTAGTGAACACCAGACCTGTGCTACACACTAGTGAACATCAGACCTGTGATACACACTAGTGAACACCAGACCTGTGCTACACACTAGTGAACACCAGACCTGTGCTACACACTAGTGAACACCAGACTTGTGCTACACACTAGTGAACACCAGACTTGTGCTACACACTAGTGAACACCAGACTTGTGCTACACAATAGTGAACACCAGACCTGTGATACACACTAGTGAACACCAGACATGTGCTACACACTAGTGAACACCTTACCTGTGATACACACTAGTGAACATCAGACCTGTGATACACACTAGTGAACACCAGACCTGTGCTACACACTAGTGAACACCAGACCTGTGCTACACACTAGTGAACATCAGACCTGTGATACACACTAGTGAACACCAGACCTGTGCTACACACTAGTGAACACCAGACCTGTGCTACACACTAGTGAACACCAGACTTGTGCTACACACTAGTGAACACCAGACTTGTGCTACACACTAGTGAACACCAGACTTGTGCTACACAATAGTGAACACCAAACCTGTGATACACACTAGTGAACACCAGACCTGTGCTACACACTAGTGAACACCAGACTTGTGCTACACACTAGTGAACACCAGACTTGTGCTACACGCCAGTGAACACCAGACCTGTACAACACACCGCTGAACACCAGACCTGTGCTACACACCGCTGAACACCAGACCTGTGCTACACACCGCTGAATACCAGACCTGCACTACACACCAGTGAACACCAGACCTGCACTACACACCAGTGAACACCAGACCTGCACTACACACCAGTGAACACCAGACCTGTACTGCACACCGCTGAACACCAGACCTGTGCTACACACCGCTGAACACCAGACCTGCACTACACACCAGTGAACACCAGACCTGTGCTACACACCAGTGAACACCAGACCTGCACTACACACCAGTGAACGCCAGACCTGCACTACACACCAGTGAACACCAGACCTGTACTGCACACCGCTGAACACCAGACCTGTGCTACACACCGATGAACATCAGACCTGCACTACACACCAGTGAACACCAGACCTGTGCTACACACCAGTGAACACCAGACCTGCACTACACACCAGTGAACACCAGACCTGTGCTACACACCAGTGAACACCAGACCTGCACTACACACCAGAGAACACCAGACCTGTGCTACACACCAGTGAACACCAGACCTGCACTACACACCGCTGAACACCAGACCTGTGCTACACACCAGTGAACACCAGACCTGTACTGCACACCGCTGAACACCAGACCTGTACTGCACACCGCTGAACACCAGACCTGTGCTACACACCGCTGAAGAACAGACCTACTTGCTACGCTGTGGACCAGTTTCTCCTCCAAAAAGGAACACTTTAATTCCCCAGCCAGTCGAGTAAAGCTTCCCAACAAATTCCACTCTGACGCTAACAACACAGAGGTATTTCTTACAAATAAAGTCCCAACCTTAAAGAGTTTGCAAACTTTACTTAACTAAAGTTAACTGAAAAATCAACAAAAGCCGCCTCATTGCTTGCTGATCGACAGAAAAAGGTGCTACCAATCGCTCTTCCAGGCGACAGCATAGCACACGCTGCATGGAACGCTGGAACGCTGGAACGGGCAACGCAAATTAGTAGATATATCGTGGTGTGTTAGTCAGCTACTTTCAGCTAAAGGAGTATGTCGGTAGAGTTGTAGATCAGGTTAGGGACAAGGTAGCTACGTAGTTTGGTTAGACAGGCGTGGTCAAGGACTGGGTGGCGGGGGCGCTGACCCCCTGGAACAACCTCTAGGTTGACTCCAGGTAGAAAGCGACAGCATGGACTGAAAGTTCTAATTTCGTGTCTGGAGCAATGCACAGAGAGAGAGAGCGAGAGAGAGAGAGAGAGAGAGAGAGAGAGAGAGAGAGAGAGAGAGAGAGAGAGAGAGAGAGAGAGAGAGAGAGAGAGAGAGAGAGAGAGAGAGAGAGAGAGAGAGAGAGAGAGAGAGCAACATTACC
>NC_091328.1:5055187-5115187 GCF_038502225.1 Cherax quadricarinatus | reverse complement strand
AGCTGTGATGTATATTGTAGTTCCTTCAGCTTCTGTTGTGGTTCACCAGTGTGTAAGTTGTTCAGGAACAGTCTTGATGTTCTGGGACAGTTTGTAAGTTGTACAGGGAGAATCTTGGTGTTCTGGGAGAATCTTGGTGTTCTGGGAGAATCTTGGTGTTCAGGGAGAATCTTGGTGTTCAGGGAGAATCTTGGTGTTCTGGGAGAATCTTGGTGTTCAGGGAGAATCTTGGTGTTCAGGGAGAATCTTGGTGTTCTGGAAGAATCTTGGTGTTCAGGGAGAATCTTGGTGTTCAGGGAGAATCTTGGTGTACTGGGAGAATCTTGGTGTTCAGGGAGAATCTTGGTGCTCAGGGAGAATCTTGGTGTTCAGGGAGAATCTTGGTGTTCTGGGAGAATCTTGGTGTTCAGGGAGAATCTTGGTGTTCAGGGAGAATCTTGGTGTTCTGGGAGAATCTTGGTGTTCTGGGAGAATCTTGGTGTTCTGGGAGAATCTTGGTGTTCAGGGAGAATCTTGGTGTTCTGGGAGAATCTTGGTGTTCAGGGAGAATCTTGGTGTTCTGGGAGAATCTTGGTGTTCAGCGAGAATCTTGGTGTTCTGGGAGAATCTTGGTGTTCAGGGAGAATCTTGGTGTTCAGGGAGAATCTTGGTGTTAAGGGAGAATCTTGTTCAGGGAGAATCTTGGTGTTAAAGGAGAATCTTGGTGTTAAGGGAGAATCTTGGTGTTCTGGGAGAATCTTGGTGTTCTGGGAGAATCTTGGTGTTCTGGGAGAATCTTGGTGTTCTGGGAGAATCTTGGTGTTCTGGGAGAATCTTGGTGTTCTGGGAGAATCTTGGTGTTCTGGGAGAATCTTGGTGTTCTGGGAGAATCTTGGTGTTCTGGGAGAATCTTGTTCTGGGAGAATCTTGGTGTTAAGGGAGAATCTTGGTGTTCAAGGAGAATCTTGGTGTTCTGGGAGAATCTTGGTGTTCTGGGAGAATCTTGGTGTTCAGGGAGAATCTTGGTGTTCTGGGAGAATCTTGGTGTTCTGGGAGAATCTTGGTGTTCTGGGAGAATCTTGGTGTTCAGGGAGAATCTTGGTGTTCTGGGAGAATCTTGGTGTTCTGGGAGAATCTTGGTGTTCTAGGAGAATCTTGGTGTTCTGGGAGAATCTTGGTGTTCTGGGAGAATCTTGGTGTTCTGGGAGAATCTTGGTGTTCTGGGAGAATCATGGTGTACTGGGAGAATCTTGGTGTTCTGGGAGAATCTTGGTGTTCTGGGAGAATCTTGGTGTTCCGGGAGAATCTTGGTGTTCTGGGAGAATCTTGGTGTTCTGGGGGAATCTTGGTGTTCTGGGAGAATCTTGGTGTTCTGGGAGAATCTTGGTGTTCTGGGAGAATCTTGGTGTTAAGGGAGAATCTTGGTGTTCAGGGAGAATCTTGGTGTTCTGGGAGAATCTTGGTGTTCTGGGAGAATCTTGGTGTTCACGGAGAATCTTGGTGTTCTGGGAGAATCTTGGTGTTCTGGGAGAATCTTGGTGTTCTGGGAGATCTTGGTGTTCTGGGAGAATCTTGGTGTTCTGGGAGAATCTTGGTGTTCTGGGAGAATCTTGGTGTTCGGGGAGAATCTTGGTGTTCAGGGAGAATCTTGGTGTTCTGGGAGGGTGTTCTGGGAGAATCTTGGTGTTCTGGGAGAATCTTGGTGTTCTGGGAGAATCTTGGTGTTCTGGGAGAATCTTGGTGTTCTGGGAGAATCTTGGTGTTCTGGGAGAATCTTGGTGTTCAGGGAAAATCTTGGTGTTCTGGGAGAATCTTGGTGTTCAGGGAGAATCTTGGTGTTCTGGGAGAATCTTGGTGTTCAGCGAGAATCTTGGGAGAATCTTGGTGTTCAGGGAGAATCTTGGTGTTCAGGGAGAATCTTGGGAGAATCTTGGTGTTCTGGGAGAATCTTGGTGTTCTGGGAGAATCTTGGTGTCCTGGGAGAATCTTGGTGTTCAAGGAGAATCTTGGTGTTCAGGGAGAATCTTGGGAGAATCTTGGTGTTCTGGGAGAATTTTGGTGTTCAGGGAGAATCTTGGTGTTCTGGGAGAATCTTGGTGTTCTGGGAGAATCTTGGTGTTCTGGGAGAATCTTGGTGTTCAGGGAGAATCTTGGTGTTCTGGGAGAATCTTGGTGTTCAGGGAGAATCTTGGTGTTCAGGGAGAATCTTGGTGTTAAGGGAGAATCTTGTTCAGGGAGAATCTTGGTGTTCTGGGAGAATCTTGGTGTTCAGGGAGAATCTTGGTGTTCAGGGAGAATCTTGGTGTTCTGGGAGAATCTTGGTGTTCAGGGAGAATCTTGGTGTTCAGGGAGAATCTTGGTGTTAAGGGAGAATCTTGGTGTTCTGGGAGAATCTTGGCGTTCAGGGAGAATCTTGGTGTTCTGGGAGAATCTTGGTGTTCAGGGAGAATCTTCGTGTTCAGAAAGAATCTTGGTGTTAACGGAGAATCTTGTTCAGGGAGAATCTTGGTGTTCTGGGAGAATCTTGGTGTTCAGGGAGAATCTTGGTGTTCTGGGAGAATCTCGTTGTTATGGGAGAATATTAGTGTTCAGGGAGTATCTTGGTGTTCAGGGAGAATCTTGGTGTTCAGGGAGAATCTTGGTGTTCTGGGAGAATCTTGGTGTTCAGGGAGAATCTTGGTGTTCAGGGAGAATCTTGGTGTTAAGGGAGAATCTTGGTGTTCAGGGAGAATCTTGGTGTTCAGGGAGAATCTTGGTGTTCAGGGAGAATCTTGGTGTTCTGGGAGAATCTTGGTGTTCAGGGAAAATCTTGGTGTTAGGGAGAATCTTGGTGTTCTGGGAGAATCTTGGTGTTCTGGGAGAATCTTGGGGTTCTGGGAGAATCTTGGTGTTCTGGTAGAATCTTGGTGTTCAGGGAGAATCTTGGTGTTCAGGGAGAATCTTGGTGTTAAGGGAGAATCTTGGTGTTCAGGGAGAATCTTGGTGTTCTGGGAGAATCTTGGTGTTCAGGGAGAATCTTGGTGTTCAGGGAGAATCTTGGTGTTCAGGGAGAATCTTGGTGTTCTGGGAGAATCTTGGTGTTCAGGGAGAATCTTGGTGTTCTGGGAGAATCTTGGTGTTCTGGGAGAATCTTGGTGTTCAGGGAGAATCTTGGTGTTCTGGGAGAATCTTGGTGTTCTGGGAGAATCTTGGTGTTCAGGGAGAATCTTGGTGTTCAGGGAGAATCTTGGTGTTCAGGGAGAATCTTGGTGTTCTGGGAGAATCTTGGTGTTCAGGGAGAATCTTGGTGTTCAGGGAGAATCTTGGTGTTCTGGGAGAATCTTGGTGTTCAGGGAGAATCTTGGTGTTCTGCAGAATCTTGGTGTTCAGGGAGAATCTTGGTGTTCTGGGAGAATCTTGGTGTTCTGGGAGAATCTTGGTGTTCAGGGAGAATCTTGGTGTTCAGGGAGAATCTTGGTGTTAAGGGAGAATCTTGGTGTTAAGGGAGAATCTTGTTCAGGGAGAATCTTGGTGTTCCGGGAGAATCTTGGTGTTCTGGGAGAATCTTGGTGTTCAAGGAAAATCTTGGTGTTAAGGGAGAATCTTGGTGCTCTGGGAGAATCTTGGTGTTCTGGGAGAATCTTGGGGTCCTGGGAGAATCTTGGTCTTCAAGGAGAATCTTGGTGTTCTGGGAGAATCTTGGTGTTCAGGGAGAATCTTGGTGTTCTGGGAGAATCTTGGTGTTCTGGGAGAATCTTGGTGTTCTGGGAGAATCTTGGTGTTCAGGGAGAATCTTGGTGTTAAGGGAGAATCTTGGTGTTCAGGGAGAATCTTGGTGTTCTGGGAGAATCTTGGTGTTCAGGGAGAATCTTGGTGTTCTGGGAGAATCTTGGTGTTCTGGGAGAATCTTGGTGTTCAGGGAGAAATTTGGTGTTCTGGGAGAATCTTGGTGTTCCGGGAGAATCTTGGTGTTCTGTCAGAATCTCGGTGTTCAGGGAGAATCTTGGTGTTCAGGGAGAATCTTGGTGTTCTGGGAGAATCTTGGCGTTCAGGGAGAATCTTGGTGTTCAGGGAGAATCTTGGTGTTCTGGGAGAATCTTGGTGTTCAGGGAGAATCTTGGTGTTCTGCAGAATCTTGGTGTTCAGGGAGAATCTTGGTGTTCTGGGAGAATCTTGGTGTTCTGGGAGAATCTTGGTGTTCAGGGAGAATCTTGGTGTTAAGGGAGAATCTTGGTGTTCAGGGAGAATCTTGGTGTTCTGGGAGAATCTTGGTGTTCTGGGAGAATCTTGGTGTTCAGGGAGAATCTTGGTGTTCTGGGAGAATCTTGGTGTTCTGGGAGAATCTTTGTGTTCTGGGAGAATCTTGGTGTTCAGGGAGAATCTTGGTGTTCTGGGAGAATCTTGGTGTTCTGGGAGAATCTTGGTGTTCTGGGAGAATCTTGGTGTTCAGGGAGAATCTTGGTTCTGGGAGAATCTTGGTGTCTGGGAGAATCTTGGTGTTCAGGGAGGAATCTTGGTGTTCTGGGAGAATCTTGGTGTTCAGGGAGAATCTTGGTGTTCTGGGAGAATCTTGGTGTTCAGGGAGAATCTTGGTGTTAAGGGAGAATCTTGGTGTTCAGGGAGAATCTTGGTGTTCTGGGAGAATCTTGGTGTTCAGGGAGAATCTTGGTGTTCTGGGAGAATCTTGGTGTTCTGGGAGAATCTTGGTGTTCTGGGAGAATCTTGGTGTTCTGGGAGAATCTTGGTGTTCAGGGAGAATCTTGGTGTTCTGGGAGAATCTTGGTGTTCTGGGAGAATCTTGGTGTTCATGGAGAATCTTGGTATTCTGGGAGAAGCTTGGTGTTCTGGGAGAATCTTGGTGTTCAGGGAGAAACTTGGTGTTCAGTGAGAATCTTGGTGTTCTGGGAGAATCTTGGTGTTCAGGGAGAATCTTGGTGTTCTGGGAGAATCTTGGTGTTCAGGGAGAATCTTGGTGTTCTGGGAGAATCTTGGTGTTCAGGGAGAATCTTGGTGTTCTGGGAGAATCTTGGTGTTCAGGGAGAATCTTGGTGTTCAGGGAGAATCGTGGTGTTCAGGGTGTTCTGGGAGAATCTTGGTGTTCTCTTGGTGTTCAGGGAGAATCTTGGTGTTCTGGGAGAATCTTGGTGTTCAGGGAGAATCTTGGTGTTCTGGGAGAATCTTGGTGTTCTGGGAGAATCTTGGTGTTCAGGGAGAATCTTGGTGTTCAGGGAGAATCTTGGTGTTCTTGGTGTTCTGGGAGAATCTTGGTGTTCTTGGTGTTCTGGGAGAATCTTGGTGTTCTGGGAGAATCTTGGTGTTCAGGGAGAATCTTGGTGTTCAGGGAGAATCTTGGTGTTCTGGAATCTTGGTGTTCAGAGAATCTTGGTGTTCTGGGAGAATCTTGGTGTTCAGGGAGAATCTTGGTGTTCTGGGAGAATCTTGGTGTTCAGGGAGAATCTTGGTGTTCTGGGAGAATCTTGGTGTTCTGGGAGAATCTTGGTGTTCTCTTGGTGTTCAGAGAATCTTGGTGTTCTCTTGGGAGAATCTTGGTGTTCTGGGAGAATCTTGGTGTTCTCTTGGGAGATTCTTGGTGTTCTGGGAGAATCTTGGTGTTCTGGGAGAATCTTGGTGTTCAGGGAGAATCTTGGTGTTCTGGGAGAATCTTGGAGAATCTTGGTGTTCTGGGAGAATCTTGGTGTTCTGGGAGAATCTTGGTGTTCTGGGAGAATCTTGGTGTTCTGGGAGAATCTTGGTGTTCAGGGAGAATCTTGGTGTTCTGGGAGAATCTTGGTGTTCTGGGAGAATCTTGGTGTTCTGGGAGAATCTTGGTGTTCTGGGAGAATCTTGGTGTTCAGGGAGAATCTTGGTGTTCAGGGAGAATCTTGGTGTTCAGGGAGGGAGAATCTTGTGTTCTGGGAGAATCTTGGTGTTCAGGGAGAATCTTGTTGTTCTGGGAGAATCTTGGTGTTCTGGGAGAATCTTGGTGTTCAGGGAGAATCTTGGTGTTCTGGGAGAATCTTGGTGTTCAGGGAGAATCTTGGTGTTCTGGGAGAATCTTGGTGTTCAGGGAGAATCTTGGTGTTCAGGGAGAATCTTGGTGTTCTGGGAGAATCTTGGTGTTCTGGGAGAATCTTGGTGTTCAGGGAGAATCTTGGTGTTCAGGGAGAATCTTGGTGTTCAGGGAGAATCTTGGGTTTCAGGGAGAATCTTGGTGTTCTGGGAGAATCTTGGTGTTCAGGGAGAATCTTGGTGTTCAGGGAGAATCTTGGTGTTCAGGGAGAATCTTGGTGTTCTGGGAGAATCTTGGTGTTCTGGGAGAATCTTGGTGTTCAGGGAGAATCTTGGTGTTCAGGGAGAATCTTGGTGTTCAGGGAGAATCTTGGTGTTCAGGGAGAATCTTGGTGTTCAGGGAGAATCTTGGTGTTCAGGGAGAATCTTGGTGTTCAGGGAGAATCTTGGTGTTCTGGGAGAATCTTGGTGTTCAGGGAGAATCTTGGTGGTCAGGGAGAATCTTGGTGTTCAGGGAGAATCTTGGTGTTCACGGAGAATCTTGGTGTTAAGGGAGAATCTTGGTGTTCTGGAAGAATCTTGGTGTTCAGGGAGAATCTTGGTGTTCTGGGAGAATCTTGGTGTTCAGGGAGAATCTTGGTGTTCAGGGAGAATCTTGGTGTTCAATCTTGGTGTTCAGGGAGAATCTTGGTGTTCTGGGAGAATCTTGGTGTTCTGGGAGAATCTTGGTGTTCTGGGAGAATCTTGGTGTTCAGGGAGAATCTTGGTGTATCAGGGAGAATCTTGGTGTTCAGGGAGAATCTTGGTGTTCAGGGAGAATCTTGGTGTTAAGGGAGAATCTTGGTGTTCAGGGAGAATCTTGGTGTTCAGGGAGAATCTTGGTGTTCTGGGAGAATCTTGGTGTTCAGGGAGAATCTTGGTGTTCTGGGAGAATCTTGGTGTTCAGGGAGAATCTTGGTGTTCAGGGAGAATCTTGGTGTTCTGGGAGAATCTTGGTGTTCTGGGAGAATCTTGGTGTTCTGGGAGAATCTTGGTGTTCAGGGAGAATCTTGGTGTTCTGGGAGAATCTTGGTGTTCAGGGAGAATCTTGGTGTTCAGGGAGAATCTTGGTGTTCTGGGAGAATCTTGGTGTTCAGGGAGAATCTTGGTGTTCTGGGAGAATCTTGGTGTTCAGGGAGAATCTTGGTGTTCAGGGAGAATCTTGGTGTTCAGGGAGAATCTTGGTGTTATGGGAGAATCTTGGTGTTCTGGGAGAATCTTTTTGTTCAGGGAGAATCTTGGTGTTAAGGGAGAATCTTGGTGTTCTGGGAGAATCTTGGTGTTCAGGGAGAATCTTGGTGTTCTGGGAGAATCTTGGTGTTAAGGGAGAATCTTGGTGTTCAGGGAGAATCTTGGTGTTCAGGGAGAATCTTGGTGTTAAGGGAGAATCTTGGTGTTCTGGGAGAATCTTGGTGTTCTGGGAGAATCTTGGTGTTCTGGGAGAATCTTGGTGTTCAGGGAGAATCTTGGTGTTCAGGGAGAATCTTGGTGTTCTGGGCGAATCTTGGTGTTCTGGGAGAATCTTGGTGTTCAGTGAGAATCTTGGTGTTCTGGTAGAATCTTGGTGTTCTGGTAGAATCTTGGTGTTCAGGGAGAATCTTGGTGTTCAGGGAGAATCTTGGTGTTCTGGGCGAATCTTGGTGTTCAGGGAGAATCTTGGTGTTCTGGGAGAATCTTGGTGTTCTGGTAGAATCTTGGTGTTCAGGGAGAATCTTGGTGTTCTGGGAGAATCTTGGTGTTCAGGGAGAATCTTGGTTTTCAGGGAGAATCTTGGTGTTCTGGGAGAATCTTGGTGTTCTGGGAGAATCTTTGTGTTCAGGGAGAATCTTGGTGTTCTGGGAGAATCTTGGTGTTCAGGGAGAATCTTAGTGTTCTGGGAGAATCTTGGTGTTCAGGGAGAATCTTGGTGTTCAGGGAGAATCTTGGTGTTCAGGGAGAATCTTGGTGTTCTGGGAGAATCTTGGTGTTCAGGGAGAATCTTGGTGTTCTGGGAGAATCTTGGTGTTCAGGGAGAATCTTGGTGAGAATCTTGGTGTTCAGGGAGAATCTTGGTGTTCAGGGAGAATCTTGGTGTTCTGGGAGAATCTTGGTGTTCAGGGAGAATCTTGGTGTTCAGGGAGAATCTTGGTGTTCTGGGAGAATCTTGGTGTTCTGGGAGAATCTTGGTGTTCAGGGAGAATCTTGGTGTTCAGGGAGAATCTTGGTGTTCAGGGAGAATCTTGGTGTTCAGGGAGAATCTTGGTGTTCAGGGAGAATCTTGGTGTTAAGGGAGAATCTTGGTGTTCTGGGAGAATCTTGGTGTTCAGGGAGAATCTTGGTGTTCTGGGAGGGGAGAATCTTGGTGTTAAGGGAGAATCTTGGTGTTCAGGGAGAATCTTGGTGTTCAGGGAGAATCTTGGTGTTCAGGGAGAATCTTGGTGTTCAGGGAGAATCTTGGTGTTCAGGGAGAATCTTGGTGTTCAGGGAGAATCTTGGTGTTCAGGGAGAATCTTGGTGTTCAGGGAGAATTCAGGGAGAATCTTGGTGTTCTGGGAGAATCTTGGTGTTCTGGGAGAATCTTGGTGTTCAGGGAGAATCTTGGTGTTCTGGGAGAATCTTGGTGTTCAGGGAGAATCTTGGTGTTCAGGGAGAATCTTGGTGTTCAGGGAGAATCTTGGTGTTCAGGGAGAATCTTGGTGTTCAGGGAGAATCTTGGTGTTCAGGGAGAATCTTGGTGTTCTGGGAGAATCTTGGTGTTCAGGGAGAATCTTGGTGTTCAGGGAGAATCTTGGTGTTCAGGGAGTCTTAGTGTTAAGGGAGAATCTTGGTGTTCAGGGAGAATCTTGGTGTTAAGGGAGAATCTTGGAGTTCTGGGAGAATCTTGGTGTTCTGGGAGAATCTTGGTGTTCTGGGAGAATCTTGGTGTTCAGGGAGAATCTTGGTGTTCTGGGAGAATCTTGGTGTTCAGGGAGAATCTTGGTGTTCAGGGAGAATCTTGGTGTTCAGGGAGAATCTTGGTGTTAAGGGAGAATCTTGGAGTTCAGAATCTTGGTGTTCAGGGAGAATCTTGGTGTTCTGGGAGGGAGAGAATCTTGGTGTTCTGGGAGAATCTTGGTGTTCTGGGAGAATCTTGGTGTTCAGGGAGAATCTTGGTGTTCTGGGAGAATCTTGGTGTTCAGGGAGAATCTTGGTGTTCAGGGAGAATCTTGGTGTTCAGGGAGAATCTTGGTGTTCAGGGAGAATCTTGGTGTTCAGGGAGAATCTTGGTGTTCTGGGAGAATCTTGGTGTTCTGGGAGAATCTTGGGGAGAATCTTGTGTCAGGGAGGGAGAATCTTGGTGTTCTGGGAGAATCTTAGTGTTCAGGGAGAATCTTGGTGTTCTGGGCGAATCTTGGTGTTAAGGGAGAATCTTGGTGTTCAGGGAGAATCTTGGTGTTCAGGGAGAATCTTGGTGTTAAGGGAGAATCTTGGTGTTCTGGGAGAATCTTGGTGTTCTGGGAGAATCTTGGTGTTCTGGGAGAATCTTGGTGTTCAGGGAGAATCTTGGTGTTCAGGGAGAATCTTGGTGTTCTGGGAGAATCTTGTTGGTGTTCAGGGAGAATCTTGGTGTTCTGGTAGAATCTTGGTGTTCTGGTAGAATCTTGGTGTTCAGGGAGAATCTTGGTGTTCAGGGAGAATCTTGGTGTTCTGGGAGAATCTTGGTGTTCAGGGAGAGTCTTGGTGTTCAGGGAGAATCTTGGTGTTAATGGAGAATCTTGGTGTTCTGGGAGAATCTTGGTGTTTAGGGAGAATCTTGGTGTTCAGGGAGAATCTTGGTGTTCAGGGAGAATCTTGGTGTTAAGGGAGAATCTTGGTGTTCAGGGAGAATCTTGGTGTTCTGGGAGAATCTTGGTGTTCTGGAAGAATCTTGGTGTTCAGGGAGAATCTTGGTGTTCTGGGAGAATCTTGGTGTTCAGGGAGAATCTTGGTTTTCAGGGAGAATCTTGGTGTTCTGGGAGAATCTTGGTGTTCTGGGAGAATCTTGGTGTTCAGGGAGAATCTTGGTGTTCTGGGAGAATCTTGGTGTTCAGGGAGAATCTTGGTGTTCAGGGAGAATCTTGGTGTTCAGGGAGAATCTTGGTGTTCAGGGAGAATCTTGGTGTTCTGGGAGAATCTTGGTGTTCTGGGAGAATCTTAGTGTTCTTGGTGTTCTGGGAGAATCTTGGAGAATCTTGGTGTTCAGGGAGAATCTTGGTGTTCAGGGAGAATCTTGGTGTTCTGGGAGAATCTTGGTGTTCTGGGAGAATCTTGGTGTTCAGGGAGAATCTTGGTGTTCTGGGAGAATCTTGGTGTTCTGGGAGAATCTTGGTGTTCAGGGAGAATCTTGGTGTTAAGGGAGAATCTTGGTGTTCTGGGAGAATCTTGGTGTTCAGGGAGAATCTTGGTGTTCAGGGAGAATCTTGGTGTTAAGGGAGAATCTTGGTGTTCAGGGAGAATCTTGGTGTTCAGGGAGAATCTTGGTGTTAAGGGAGAATCTTGGTGTTCTGGGAGAATCTTGGTGTTCTGGGAGAATCTTGGTGTTCAGGGAGAATCTTGGTGTTCTGCGAGAATCTTGGTGTTCAGGGAGAATCTTGGTGTTCAGGGAGAATCTTGGTGTTCTGGGAGAATCTTGGTGTTCTGGGTTCTGAATCTTGGTGTTCTGGGAGAATCTTGGTGTTCAGGGAGAATCTTGGTGTTCTGGTAGAATCTTGGTGTTCAGGGAGAATCTTGGTGTTCTGGGAGAATCTTGGTGTTCAGGGAGAATCTTGGTGTTCTCTTGGGAGAATCTTGGTGTTCAGGGAGAATCTTGGTGTTCAGGGAGAATCTTGGTGTTAAGGGAGAATCTTGGTGTTCTCTTGGGTTCTGGGAGAATCTTGGTGTTCAGAATCTTGGTGTTCAGGGAGAATCTTGGTGTTCAGGGAGAATCTTGGTGTTCTGGGAGAATCTTGGTGTTCTCTTGGGAGAATCTTGGTGTTCTGGGAGAATCTTGGTGTTCAGGGAGAATCTTGGTGTTCAGGGAGAATCTTGGTGTTAGGGAGAATCTTGGTGTTCAGGGAGAATCTTGGTGTTCTGGGAGAATCTTGGTGTTCAGGGAGAATCTTGGTGTTCAGTTAGAATCTTGGTGTTCTGGGAGAATCTTGGTGTTCAGGGAGAATCTTGGTGTTCTGGGAGAATCTTGGTGTTCAGGGAGAATCTTGGTGTTCAGGGAGAATCTTGGTGTTCTGGGAGAATCTTGGTGTTCAGGGAGAATCTTGGTGTTCTGGGAGAATCTTGGTGTTCTGGGAGAATCTTGGTGTTCAGGGAGAATCTTGGTGTTCTGGGAGAATCTTGGTGTTCAGGGAGAATCTTGGTGTTCTGGGAGAATCTTGGTGTTCTGGGAGAATCTTGGTGTTCAGGGAGAATCTTGGTGTTCTGGGAGAATCTTGGTGTTTAGGGAGAATCTTGGTGTTCAGGGAGAATCTTGGTGTTCTGGGAGAATCTTGGTGTTCTGGGAGAATCTTGGTGTTCTGGGAGAATCTTGGTGTTCAGGGAGAATCTTGGTGTTCTGGGAGAATCTTGGTGTTCTGGGAGAATCTTGGTGTTCTGGGACAGTCTTAGTGTTAAGGAACAGTTTGTAAGTTACTGATTAATAACTTCGTAACTATTCTGGAAGTTATGCATTTGTTTGGCCAACTCTTTCACTCACACTCCCTCTCTCTCTCTCTCTCTCTCTCTCTCTCTCTCTCTCTCTCTCTCTCTCTCTCTCTCTCTACAATCCTGCTGACTGCGATCTTTCTCTGTATATACCAGTATATACCTTGATACCATGAAGCTCCCTCTACCATGAAGTATATGGGATTATTGAGCTCTGAGAGTCGGGAGAGCTTCAGAATTCATTCTTTTCCATGCTGTGACCAGTGGAACCGGGGAAAAAAATGCTTGGTTCAGTCTCCTACATTGATTTGTATCTTATTGTAAATTACGCTGAGTGACGAGATTTAAAGATGAGTGATACCACGTCAGCAGTGACGAGGCAGCAGTGACGAGGCAGCAGTGACTAGGCAGCAGTGATGAGGCAGCAGTGACCAGGCAGCAGTGACCAGGCAGCAGTGATCAGGCAGCAGTGATCAGGCAGCAGTGATGAAGCAGCAGTAATGAAGCAGCAGTGATGAGGAAGCAGTGACCAGGCAGCAGTGACCGTGCAGCAGTGACCAGGCAGCAGTGATCAGGCAGCAGTGATGAAGCAGCAGTAATGAAGCAGCAGTGATCAGGCAGCAGTGATCAGGCAGCAGTGACCAGGCAGCAGTGATCAAGCAGCAGTGATGAAGCAGCAGTAATGAAGCAGCAGTGATGAGGAAGCAGTGACAAGGCAGCAGTGATCAGGCAGCAGTGATCAGGCAGCAGTGATGAAGCAGCAGTAATGAAGCAGCAGTGATGAGGCAGCAGTGACCAAGCAGCAGTGACCAGGCAGCAGTGATCAGGCAGCAGTGACCAGGCAGCAGTGATGAAGCAGCAGTAATGAAGCAGCAGTGATGAGGCAGCAGTGACCAGGCAGCAGTGACCAGGCAGCAGTGATCAGGCAGCAGTGACCAGGCAGCAGTGATGAAGCAGCAGTAATGAAGCAGCAGTGATGAGGCAGCAGTGACCAGGCAGCAGTGACCAGGCAGCAGTGATCAGGCAGCAGTGATCAGGCAGCAGTGACCAGGCAGCGGTGACCATGCAGCAGTGACTAGCCGGCAGTGACCAGGCAGCATCTGTGATGGTAGTACCATTAGTACTTGTGTGTGTGTGTGTGTGTGTGTGTGTGTGTGTGTGTGTGTGTGTGTGTGTGTGTGTGTGTGTGTGTGTGTGTGTGTGTGTGTGTGTGTTATTCACATCCACACCATCAATCTTTCAACTCTAGCTATCTCAAATATTCACCTGACTCACTTCCCTCAACTTTTGCTCATTCCAACTCACTCAATTCTCCAATGTTGATCTGTTAAAAGTGCCAGACTCTCCAGGTCTTCTTTCCCCAAACTTCAACTGGTCGACAACAGCAGTTTGTGAAGGTCGTTGGTAACGGTACCCTGCCCAGTTATTATTATTATTATTATTATTATTATTATTATTATTATTATTATTATTATTATTATTATTATTATTATTATTATTATTATTATTATTATTATTGTCATTATCATCATCAATTGTATACAAGTGCTGCAGCTAACAAGGCTTCGTCTCGAAGAAGGGAACAGCAACAACTCCTTGGATCAAGAGCCGCTTCACCGCCAAGACGTCAGTCCTCGGGAGGGGACCAACAGCACACTGGAGCCGAACACGTCCCAAACAGGAGTGAAGGAGGGAAGGGGGGGAGCGGAGCGGGGGGGGGGTGACACCGGAGAGAGTGTGTGGAGGGGCAACCTGCCCTCCCCCCTCCATATTGAAGGGCCATTAAACGCGAGAGGCATTTTCTTTTTTTTTTTAGAGACATTAAAAAGTGAGCTAGCTTCAGCCTTGCTTCTAATACCTCTCTCTCTCTCTCTCTCTCTCTCTCTCTCTCTCTCTCTCTCTCTCTCTCTCTCTCTCTCTCTCTCTCTCTCTCTCTCTCTCTCTCTCTCTCTTTCTCTCTCTCTGTCTCTCTCTCTCTAGTGTTTATGTTCTCAAAGAGGTATTTTGTACATTTTAGAACACTGGCGAGTTACGCCTCTCGTGGCCAGTGTTAAACCCAACGCCACCTGAGTTGGTTTATAAGGTTAAGAGGTTTTATGACTGCGTGTCACCTGTACACCACCACTAACATCACCACTAACACCAACACTAACACCACCACTAACATCACCACTAACACCACCACTAACACCACTAACACCACCACTAACACCACCACTAACACCACCACTACCACCACCACTACCACCACCACTAACACCACCACTAACACCACCACTAACACCACCACTAACACCACCACTAACACCACCACTAACACCACCACTAACACCACCACTAACACCACCACTACCACCACCACTAACACCACCACTAACACCACCACTAACACCATCACTACCACCACCACTAACACCACCACTAACACCACCACTAACACCATCACTACCACCACCACTAACACCACCACCACCAGTACCACCACCACCACCACTAACACCATCACTACCACCACCACTAACACCACCACCACCACCACCAGTACCACCACCACCACCACTAACACCATCACTACCACCACCACTACCACCACCAGTACCACCACCACTAACACCACCACTAACACCATCACTACCACCACCACTAACACCACCACTAACACCACCACTAACACCACCACTAACACCACCACTAACACCACCACTAACACCACCACTAACACCACCACTAACACCACCACTAACACCACCACTAACACCACCACTAACACCACCACTAACACCACCACTAACACCACCACTAACACCACCACTAACACCACCACTACCACCACCACTAACACCACCACTAACAACACCACTAACACCACCACTAACACCACCACTAACACCACCACTAACAACACCACTAACACCACCACTAACACCACCACTAACACCACCACTAACACCACCACTAACACCACCACTAACAACACCACTAACACCACCACTAACACCACCACTAACACCACCACTAACACCACCACTAACACCACCACTAACACCACCACTAACACCACCACTAACACCACCACTAGAACCACTACCACTACCACTAACAACACCACTAACACCACCACTAACACCACCACCACCACCACCACCACCACTACCATCACCCTCACCACCACCAACACCACCACTAACACCACCACTAACAGCACCACCACTAACAACACCACCACTAACAACACCACCACTAACAGCACCACAACTAACAACACCACCACTAACAGCACCACCACCACCACTAACACCACCACTAGCACCACCACTAACACCACCACTAACACCACCACTAACACCACCACTAGAACCACCACCACTAGAACCACCACCACTAACACCACCACTAGAACCACCACTAGAACCACCACTAACACCACCACTAACACCACCACTAACACCACCACTAACACCACCACTAACACCACCACTAACACCACCACAAACACTAACACTAACACCACTAACACCACCACAAACACCACCACTAACACCACTAACAACACCACTAACACCACCACTAACACCACCACTAACACCACCACTAACACCACCACTAACACCACCACTAACACCACCACTAACACCACCACTAACACCACCACTAACACCACCACTAACACCACCACTAACACCACCACAAACACTAACACTAACACCACCACAAACACCACCACTAACACCACCACTAACACCACCACTAACACCACCACTAACACCACCACTAACACCACCACTAACACCACCACTAACACCACTAACACCACCACTGTGGCATGCAAAGAGTACGTAACCTTTATTCGGCGCATGGACACACCCTCATTTACAGGCTATCTCCCCCAACCAGCGAACCAGGTTGCTAAGAGTTGATGATGGGGCCCCATCGTTCAACTAGTGACCAGGTTCTAGCCAATAAGAAGGTGGGATTGACAATCGCAGAGGTTATGTGGATACCGCTCTCCTGTCTGCCCTTGTCATTCCCACTCTAGAGCTGGTTGAAGCACGGTCTGCTATCTTGTGGCTTCTATTTCTGCCTTGCTTACCGTGGAGTGCACTATATTTATCACTGTACATAGTGTACATATTGCTGTTATAATTGGTGAAGGATAATATAAGTCTAAACTTTTTCTGCTGTGTTTATTTGCTCCCATTACACCTGGGATAACAGGCCCTTTGAAATCCTAGGTTGTAATATGGGTAGCCTGTCCGAGAGCTGGACTTAGAGAAACGGTTGAGCTTAGGGTGAAGCTTGTAGCAGGAACATTGTGTAGCTTGCTGTCTCGCTTCGCTTTACAAATTTTGCGTGTCAGTTGCTTATGATCAGCCTTGCTATTGTGTGATCGTTCAACAGCTCGCTACTAGCTTGTTCAGTGTGCTCGCTTCGCTACGGTCAATCTTGTGTGCAGTCGGCTTTGCTTGTATGCGTATTCTGCAATCGTACTGTGCATAGCTAAGCGTGTTCTGCAAATTAACGTGTTACGTTGGGGTATTCGTACTGTGCATAGCGAATAACTTATGCCACCTAGACGAGTCAGACGCCTGGTGTCGGCATATACTTTGCATAACCTACCTAAATTGTCTCTACAGCGTTGTTGGCAAATTGCTCGTTCCATTGGCATTCCCTATAAACGCACTCTCACAGCTGCGCAACTGCGTTCACTTATTGCTGACATACTTATTGAAGAAGAGATGGCACATCAAACTCCTCCCTCTACGGGAGCTAGGGCAAAAACTACTATGTTCTCGCATGAGGAAGATGATATACCTACGGAGCAAAATGGTCAGTATAGTGCAGCTGGGTTGTCTCAGGGTGAATCAGCGTCGTTGGCACTTGAGCTGGCAAAAATCAATCTTGAGCAAACTAGGGAACAGAGAGCATTCGCAAGGGAAGAATTTGATAGGGAAAGAGAAAGGAGGCAGTTTTCGCATTCTGTAAACGATTTCAGTTTACAAAAAGCAGTACAGCTTGTTCCCCGCTTCAATGAGGCCGAACCAGAGCAATTTTTCGAAAGCTTCGAAAATCAGGCTCGAGCCTTGAGGTGGCCGGAACAGCACTGGGCAGCGTTGGTTCATACAGCATTATTGGGTAAGGCACAGGAATTTACGTCGGTATTAACTGACGCTGAATTCTCTGATTATCAAGTAGTGAAGACCACAGTGTTGGGAGCATATACATGTATCCCAGCTAAATATCGTAAGACCTTCAAATTGAACAGGCGGCAGCTTGGTCAATCCCTGGTGGACTTTGTGAGACAGCAAACCAAAGCTTTTACCAGCTGGTATAAAGCGAGTGGTGTCTCTAACTTTGAGGAGCTGGTGCAGCTTATTCTGATTGATAACCTGCTGGAGTCTGTGGGACCAGAGGTTCGTGTCTTTCTGCAGGATCGTGACTTAACCACTGCATTGGAGGCGGCCAGGTTGGCTGATACCTTCGAAACGAACCGCTCCTTGTCCGAGCGGTCCTGTCTCTCTTTTCAACAGTCTGGCGTGAGCAGAGATCGACAACATTGGAGAATGAAGTGCCAGCCGGAGGGAGAGCGTCTACGTCATCCAAATAAGTCACCTGGTGAGCCACGCTTCTCAACATATGGTCCCCCTGCGGAGAGGCAAACTACTTATGGAGCATCTCGACAACAATATCCAGAGAGGCACCAGCCAGAACGACACCACTTGCAACGTCATCAGGGAGTAAAGGGCAAGCCTGTCGTCTGCTTCAGATGTAATAAAGTAGGTCACATCAGTTCCAACTGCCCCCAAAAGCCTCAACCCATCGGGAAAATCTCTAATATCCCTAGTAACATGTCCCCTAGAGAAGTAGAAAAAGGTATGGCCCCTTATTATTGCGAAAGTCTTATTTCCCTTCAGGAAAACTCAGAACCAACTAAAGTAAATACCTTTAGAGATACTGGAGCATATTGCTCACTTGTCAGAGAAGGAATATTACCCCTTTCAGAGAATACTTCCTTGAATTCCTCAGTTTTATTGGAAGCTTACGGAGGAACTATATATTCAGTTCCTTTGCATAAAATTTATGTACAGTGCAAATATTACACTGGGTACTTGACTGTAGGTATCTCAAAAGGATTTCCCATGAAAAATGCCATGTTATTACTGGGTAATAACATTACTACTGTTACTTCGTGTCCTGAACCTATAATGATTAATGCTTCTCCAGTGTTGGCCATAACTCGGGCAACATCCCAAGGGTTGTCTGGGGAGAATGTTGACCTATCCTTGGACGACTCCGATCTCGGAATAGCCACGTTGTTTTATGAGACACACCGGCCGGAGTCTCGTAAATCAAGTGAACAGACCCCGATCAAGCCTTCCTATTCCCAGGTTGCAGGATTACCAGATGTCTCTGTTTCCATGCCCGAGGGACTGTCCTTCCGGGAGGAACAACGAAAGGACCCTTCTTTAAAATTCGCTTTTGAGGCAGCCATGGGTAAATCCTCTTGGGGTCATCCAGTCAAGTATGAAGTTAAAAATGATTATTTGGTATGCACTGAGACTGGTAAGGAGATAGAGGGCCGGCAATTATACGACAGGTTAGTGGTTCCAACCAAGTATAGACCTCAGATATTAAATATAGCTCATAATACGTCATCAGGAGGTCACTTAGGAATTACAAAAACCTTGTATAGAATCACAAAAGAATTTTATTGGCCAAAATTAAAGAAAGATGTGAAGAATCATATTAGGTGTTGCCGAGAATGTCAGCAAGTTGGGAAACCTGGACATTCCATTAAACCTGCACCTCTCCAACCCATACCTGCTGATGGAGAACCTTTTGCAGATTTAATTATAGATTGTGTAGGTCCACTACCTAAGTCAAAGTCTGGAAATCAGTATTTATTTACAATTATGGATAAAGTAACCAGATATCCTGAAGCGATCCCAATGCGTAGTATCAATACTAAAGCTATTCTCAAAGCTTTAACAAAATTCATTTCTTGTTTTGGCATTCCTAAAACTATACAAAGTGATCAAGGTACTAACTTCACTGCCAAAGCATTTAGGGAAGTATTAACTAGGTTAGGGATAATTCACAACTTATCCACTGCCTATCACCCTCAGTCCCAAGGCGCCTTGGAAAGATTCCACCAAACATTAAAAACAATGATGAGAAGTTTTTGCATGCACTTTCCGACAGATTGGGATGAATCTCTACCTTTGTTGCTGTTCTCAGTACGAGAGACGGTGCAAGAGTCTACAGGGTATAGTCCGTTTGAGCTGATCTTTGGGCACAATGTACGAGGTCCTCTTCGGGTGCTCAAAGAAGGATGGATGGGAGAAGACGTAAGCTCAGCACTCTACAACCCGTCTTCAAGGTTGCAGGTGGCACGTGAGTTGGCCACGGCTAACCTAAAGACAGCTCAAAGTAAGATGAAACAGAGGTATGACAGAAGTGCACAATTCCGCTCCTTCCATCCAGGAGACAAGGTGTTGGTGCAGGAACCTATACCTGGCCACACCTTGAAAGCTAGATATACGGGACCTATGCAGATTGTAAGTAGATTATCTGATTTAAATTATGTGGTAGCTCCCATTGATAAGACCTCAAAAACAAAAACTTACCACATTAATCAAATCAAGGCCTTTCATACACCAGATAAAGTCCCAGTAATGACTCTGTCCTCTACCTCTGAGGACGACTCTGACTCTTTGCACTCTATCTCTGAAATTAATACTAAACTTTCAAATTCTGTCCTCCTCAAGGATCCTAGCCCTTTAATGGCTGGATTATCTGAAATACAAGCAACCAATTTAACTGAGCTTCTACAGTCATATCCTAATATTTTTTCGGATGTGCCGAAAAAATGTACGTTAGGTTACCATGATGTAGATGTGGGAAAATCTAAACCAATTAAACTCTCCCCCTACAGAGCTAATCCTGAAAAGCAAAGGCTACTTCAGCAGGAAGTAGACTTCTTGTTAGAACATGGTTTAGTGGAGGAGTCATCTAGTCCATGGGCTTCACCGTGCATCCTAGTAAAGAAGGCTGATGGAGGGTTTCGTATGTGCACAGACTACCGTAAAGTGAACGAGGTCACAATTACAGATGCTTACCCTCTTCCTCGTCTGGATGACGTAATTGACTTTGTGGGTAAGGCTACTTTTGTGTCCAAATTAGATCTCCTTAAAGGTTACTATCAGGTACCTTTGACAGATAAGGCGAAGGAAATCTCTGCCTTCGTGATTCCAGGAGGTCATTATCAGTATACAGTTACCCCCTTCGGAATGAAAAATTCCCCCTCTTCATTCCAGAAACTCATCCATCAGGCTATTAAAGGACTTGAAGGCACGGCAGCATACCTAGATGATATTGTTGTGGTGTCTGATACTTGGGATCAACACCTACTTAGACTTAAAGCTCTGTTTGAGACCTTTAAGAATTCCCAATTAACAGTTAATTTATCTAAATCTTCCTTTGGCCAGGCCACTATCACTTTTCTAGGCCATGAAGTAGGTAGTGGTAATGTTGCACCTAAACTTGCTAAAGTTCTTTCGATTAAAGATTATCCAGTTCCTCATGATAGGAAATCTCTTCAACGTTTCCTAGGCATGATAGGATTTTACAGAAGATTCTGTAAGAATTTCTCAGATATTGTAGCCCCTCTTACCTCTCTTACCAGTCATAAAGTTCCCTTTAATTGGACGTCAGATTGTAACACTGCTTTTAATAAAGCAAAAAGATTATTGTGCTCTGCACCCATTCTCCTGTCTCCAGACTTCTCCAAACCTTTTTCATTACAGGTTGATGCTTGTGAGTCTGGGGTTGGGGCGGTACTATTACAAATCGGGAACAAGGAGTTGCAGCCTGTAGCATACTTTTCAGCCAAGTTCCAGCCACATCAGAGAGCTTACTCTACCATTGAAAAAGAAGCCCTCGCGCTGGTACTGGCTTTGGAGCATTTCGATGTTTATGTGGGCCAGACATCGCAGGTGGTCACAGTCTACAGTGATCACAACCCGTTAGTCTATCTCCAAGCCATGAAGAATCACAACACAAGGCTTATGCGTTGGACGCTCAGGCTGCAGCCCTACAATATCAGAATTCAGTTTATTGCCGGCAAAGAAAATGTGTTGGCAGACTCTTTGTCAAGAGTCTAGTTTATTATTTTATTTAGGTTAGGATGTATTTGTGGTAACCCCCCTTTCAAGCTCTTTTTTTTATCCCCTGATGTGGGGGTTTTTTTTAGTGAGGGGATGCGGGCTACCGTCCGCCTGTATCTTGGACCTATGTTGGCCTATCTGACTGCTGTCTCACTCTGAGTTTAGGGTTTGGCTTTTGGTCACTAGGAAAGCTGAGCTCTATCTAAGAGTTGGATGGTGGAGAGGATAGGCGGTCCCATTATTTTGTGCCATGGCGGCACGGTTACCACTGGGAGGTGGCAGCCTAATCCTGAGCCTTCTCGGGGGTGGGGGTGTGGCATGCAAAGAGTACGTAACCTTTATTCGGCGCATGGACACACCCTCATTTACAGGCTATCTCCCCCAACCAGCGAACCAGGTTGCTAAGAGTTGATGATGGGGCCCCATCGTTCAACTAGTGACCAGGTTCTAGCCAATAAGAAGGTGGGATTGACAATCGCAGAGGTTATGTGGATACCGCTCTCCTGTCTGCCCTTGTCATTCCCACTCTAGAGCTGGTTGAAGCACGGTCTGCTATCTTGTGGCTTCTATTTCTGCCTTGCTTACCGTGGAGTGCACTATATTTATCACTGTACATAGTGTACATATTGCTGTTATAATTGGTGAAGGATAATATAAGTCTAAACTTTTTCTGCTGTGTTTATTTGCTCCCATTACACCTGGGATAACAGGCCCTTTGAAATCCTAGGTTGTAATAACCACCACTAACACCACCACTAACACCACTAACACCACTAACACCACCACTAACACCACTAACACCACCACAAACACCACTAACACCACTAACACCTCCACTAACACCACCACTAACACCACCACTAACACCACCACTAACACCACTAACACCACCACTAACACCACTAACACCACCACTAACACCACCACTAACATCACCATTAACACCACCACTAACACAACCACTAACATCACCATTAACACCACCACTAACACTACCACTAACACCACCACAAACAATAAAACTAACACCACTAACACCACCACTACCACCACCACTAACACCACCACTAACACCACCACTAACACCACTAACAACACCACTAACACCACCACTAACAACACCACTAACACCACCATTAACATCACCATTAAAACCACCACTAACAGCACCACTAACATCACCATTAACACCACCACTAACACCACCACTAACACCACCACCTA
Source organism: Cherax quadricarinatus (assembly GCF_038502225.1). Classification (NCBI taxonomy): domain Eukaryota; kingdom Metazoa; phylum Arthropoda; class Malacostraca; order Decapoda; family Parastacidae; genus Cherax; species Cherax quadricarinatus. Next base: position 5,093,162 of record NC_091328.1, on the reverse strand, counting down.
CACCACCACTAACACCACCACTAACACCACCACTAACACCACTAACACCACCACTAACACCACCACTAACACCACTAACACCACCACTAACACCACCACAAACAATAACACTAACACCACTAACAACACCACTAACACCACCACAATCAATAACACTAACACCACTAGCACCACCACTAACACCACTAACACCACCACTAACACCACCACTAACACCACTAACACCACCACTAACACCACCACTAACACCACCACAAACACTAACACTAACACCACCACAAACACCACCACAAACACCACCACTAACACCACCACTAACACCACCACTAACACCACCACTAACACCACCACTAACACCACCACTAACACCACCACTAACACCACCACTAACACCACCACTAACACCACCACTAACACCACCACTAACACCACCACTAACACCACCACTAACACCACCACTAACACCACCACTAACACCACCACTAACACCACCACTAACACCACCACTAACACCACCACTAACACCACCACTAACACCACCACTAACACCACTAACACCATCACTAACAACACCACTAACACCACCACTAACACCACCACTAACACCACCACTAACACCACTAACACCACCACTAACACCACCACTAACACAACCACTAACACCACTAACACCACCACTAACACCACTAACACCACCACTAACACCACTAACACCACCACTAACACCACCACTAACACCACCACTAACACCACTAACACCACCACTAACACCACCACTAACACCACCACTAAAATCAACATTAACACCACCACTAACACAACCACTAACACCACCACTAACACCACCACTAACACCACCACTAACACCACTAACACCACCACTAACACCACCACGAACACTAACACTAACACCACCACAAACACCACCACTATCACCACCACTAACACCACCACTAACATCACCATTAACACCACCACTAACACCACCACTAACATTACCATTAACATCACCTTTAACACCACCACTAACACCACCACTAACACCACCACTAACATCACCATTAACACCACCACTAACACAACCACTAACACCACCACTAACACCACCACTAACACCACCACTAACACCACTAACACCACTAACACCACTAACACCACCACTAACACCACTAACACCACTAACACCACTAACACCACTAACACCTCCACTAACACCTCCACTAACACCACCACTAACACCACCACTAACACCACCACTAACACCACTAACACCACCACTAACACCACTAACACCACCACTAACATCACCATTAACACCACCACTAACACAACCACTAACACAACCACTAACACCACCACTAACACCACCACTAACACAACCACTAACACAACCACTAACACCACCACTAACACCACCACTAACACCACCACTAACACCACCACTAACACCACCACTAACACCACCACTAACACCACCACTAACACCACCACTAACACCACCACTAACACAACCACTAACACCACCACTAACATCACCATTAACACCACCACTAACACCACCACTAACATTACCATTAACATCACCATTAACACCACCACTAACACCACCACTAACACCACCACTAACATCACCATTAACACTACCACTAACACAACCACTAACACCACCACTAACACCACCACTAACACCACCACTAACACCACTAACACCACCACTAACACCACCACTAACACCGCCACTAACACCACCACAAACACTAACACCACCACAAACACCACCACTATCACCACCACTAACACCACCACTAACATCACCATTAACACCACCACTAACACCACCACTAACATTACCATTAACATCACCATTAACACCACCACTAACACCACCACTAACACCAGCACAAACAATAACACTAACACCACTAACACCATCTCTAACAACACCACTAACACCACCACTAACACCACCACTAACACCACCACAAACAATAACACTAATTCCACTAGCACCACCACTAACACCACCACTAACACCACCACTAACACCACCACTAACACCACCACTAACACCACCACTAACACCACCACTAACACCACCACTAACACCACCACTAACACCACGAACACCACCACTAACACCACCACTAACACCACCACTAACACCACCACAAACACCACCACTATCACCACCACTAACATCACCACTAACATCACCATTAACACCACTAACACCACTACTATCACCACCACTAACACCACTAACACCACCACTAACATCACCATTAACACCACCACTAACACCACCACTAACATCACCATTAACATCACCATTAACACCACCACTAACACCACCACTAACACCACCACTAACATCACCATTAACACCACCACTAACACAACCACTAACACCACCACTAACACCACCACTAACAACACCACTAACACCACCACTAACACCACTAATACCACCACTAACACCACCACTAACACAACCACTAACGCCACCACTAACACCACCACAAACACTAACACCACTAACAACACCACTAACACCGCCACTATCACCACCACTAACACCACCACTAACACCACCACTAACACCACTAACACTACTATCACCACCACTAACACCACCACTAACACCACCACTAACACCACCACTAACACCACTAACACCACCACTAACACCCCACAAGATCAATATCCCACACATTTGGAAAGTGTCCAGCAGAGGACACACGAAGCCATCATTTTTACCAGACTGTCAGAACAGATCACTCAGTTTTATTTTTGCAGGTTCAGACCAGAGAAAAAGATTCATAAGAACAGCTGGAGCCCAACATTAATATTTGTCAGATGGAGAAGAGTGATATTGGGGGAGTGGCTAGCCTGCCCTGTCTATCCTGTCTTGGCTAGCTTGCCCTATCTATCCTGCCCTGTCTATCCTGTCCTGGCTAGCCTGTCCTGGCTAGCCTGCCCTATCTATCGTGTCCTGTCAATCCTGTCCTGGCTATCCTGTCCTGGCTAGCCTGTCCTGGCTAGCCTGCTCTATCTATCGTGTTCTGTCTATCCTGTCCTGGCTAGCCTGCTCTATCTATCGTGTTCTGTCTATCCTGTCCTGGCTAGCCTGCTCTGTCTATCGTGTCCTGTCTATCCTGTCCTGGCTAGCCTTCCCTATCTATCGTGTCCTGTCTAACCTGTCCTGGCTAGCCTGCCCTATCTATCATGTCCTGACTATCCTGTCCTGGCTAGCCTGCCCTATCTATCGTGTCCTGTCTATCCTGTCCTATCTATCCCACCCTGTCTATCCCACCCTGTCTATCCTGTCCTATCTATCCCACCCTGTCTATCCTGTCCTATCTATCCCACCCTGTCTATCCCACCCTGTCTATCCTGTCCTATCTATCCCACCCTGTCTATCCTGTCCTATCTATCCCGCTCTGTCTATCCCACCCTGTCTATCCCACCCTGTCTATCCCACCCTGTCTATCCCACCCTGTCTATCTCACCCTGTCTATCCCACCTATCCCACCCTGTCTATTCCACCCTGTCTATCCCACCTTGTCTATCCCACCCTGTCTATCCCACCCTGTCTATCCCACCCTGTCTATCCCACACTGTCTATCCCACCCTGTCTGTCTATCCCACCCTGTCTGTCTATCCCACCCTGTCTATCCCACCCTATCCCACCCTGTCTATCCCACCCTGTTTATCCCACCCTGTCTATTCCACCCTGTCTATCCCACCTTGTCTATCCCACCCTGTCTATCCCACCTTGTCTATCCCACCCAGTCTATCCCACCCTATCCCACCTTGTCTATCCCACCCTGTCTATCCCACCTTGTATATCCCACCCTGTCTATCCCACCTTGTCTATCCCACCCTGTCTATCCCACACTGTCTATCCCACCCTGTCTATCCCACCCTGTCTATACCACCTTGTCCATCCCACCCGGTCTATCCCACCCTGTCTATCCCACCCACCCTGTCTATCCCACCCTGTCTATCCCACCTTGTCTATCCCACCCTGTCTATCCCACCCTGTCTATCCCACCCTGTCTATCCCACCTTGTCTATCCCACCCTGTCTATCCCACCCTGTCTATCCCACCCTGTTTATCCCACCCTGTCTATCCCACCCTGTCTATCCCACCCTTGTCTATCCCACCCTGTCTATCCCACCCTGTCTATCCCACCCTGTCTATCCCACCCTGTCTATCCCACCATGTCTATCCCACCCTGTCTATCCCACCCTGTCTATCCCACCCTGTCTATCCCACCCTATCCCACCCTGTCTATCCCACCCTGTTTATCCCACCCTGTCTATCCCACCCTGTCTATCACACCCTGTCTATCCCACCTTGTCTATACCACCCTGTATATCCCACCCTGTCTATCCCACCCTGTTTATCCCACCCTGTCTATCCCATCCCCGCCCTGTCTATCCCACCCTGTCTATCCCACCCTATCCTACCTTGTCTATTCCACCCTGTCTATCCCACCCTGTCTATCCCACCCTGTCTATCCCACCCTGTCTATCCCACCTTGTCTATACCACCCTGTCTATCCCACCCTGTTTATCCCACCCTGTCTATCCCGCCCTGTCTATCCCACCCTGTCTATCCCACCCTATCCCACCCTGTCTATCCCACCCTGTCTATCCCACCCTGTCCCACCCTGTCTATCCCATCTATCCCGCCCTGTCTATCCCACCCTGTCTATCCCACCCTATCCTACCTTGTCTATCCCACCCTTTCTATCCCACACTGTCTATCCAACCCTGTCTATCCCACCCTGTCTATCCCACCCTCTCTATCCCACCCTGTCTATCCCACCCTGTCTATCCCACCCTGTCTATCCCACCCTGTCTATCCCACCCTGTCTATCCCACCCTGTCTATCCCACCCTGTCTATCCCACCCTGTCTATCCCACCCTGTCTATCCCTCCTTGTCTATCCCACCCTGTCTATCCCACCCTGTTTATCCCACCCTGTCTATCCCACCCTGTCTATCCACCCTGTCTACCCTGTCTATCCCACCCTGTCTATCCCACCCTGTCTATCCCACCCTGTCTATCCCACCCTGTCTATCCCACCCTGTCTATCCCACCCTGTCTATCCCACCCTGTCTATCCCACCCTGTCTATCCCACCCTGTCTATCCCACCCTGTCTATCCCACCCTGTCTATCCCAACGTGTCTATCCCACCCTGTCTATCCCACCCTGTCTCTCCCACCCTGTCTATCCCACCCTGTCTATCCCACCCTGTCTATCCCACCATGTCTCTCCCACCCTGTCTATCCCACCATGTCTATCCCACCCTGTCTATCCCACCCTGTCTATCCCACCCTGTCTATCCCACCCTGTCTATCCCACCCTGTCTATCCCACCCTGTCTATCCCACCCTGTCTATCCCACCCTGTCTATCCCACCCTGTCTATCCCACCCTGTCTATCCCACCCTGTCTATCCCACCCTGTCTATCCCACCCTGTCTATCCCACCCTGTCTATCCCACCCTGTCTATCCCACCCTGTCTATCCCACTCTGTCTATCCCACCCTGTCTATCCCACCTTGTCTGTCTATCCCACCCTGTTTATCCCACCCTGTCTATCCCACCCTGTCTATCCCACCCTGTCTCTCCCACCTTGTCTATCCCACCCTGTCTATCCCACCCTGTCTATCCCACCCTGTCTATCCCACCCTGTCTATCCCACCCTGTCTATCCCACCTTGTCTATCCCACCCTGTCTATCCCACCCTGTTTATCCCACCCTGTCTATCCCACCCTGTCTATCCCACCCTGTCTATCCCACCTTGTCTATCCCACCCTGTCTATACCCCCCAGTCTATCCCACCCTGTCTATCCCACCCTGTCTATCCCACCGTGTCTATCCCACCCTGTCTATCCCACCCTGTCTATCCCACCCTGTCTATCCCACCCTGTCTATCCCACCCTGTCTATCCCACCCTGTCTATCCCACCGTGTCTATCCCACCCTGTCTATCCCACCCTGTCTATCCCACCCTGTCTATCCCACCCTGTCTATCCCACCCTGTCTATCCCACCCTGTCTATCCACCCTGTCTATCCCACCCTGTCTATCCCACCGTGTCTATCCCACCCTGTCTATCCCACCCTGTCTATCCCACCCTGTCTATCCCACCCTGTCTATCCCACCCTGTCTATCCCACCCTGTCTATCCCACCCTGTCTATCCCACCCTGTCTATCCCACCCTGTCTATCCCACCCTGTCTATCCCACCCTGTCTATCCCACCCTGTCTATCCCACCATGTCTATCCCACCCTGTCTATCCCACCCAGTCTATCCCACCCTGTCTATCCCACCCTGTCTATCCCACCCTGTCTATCCCAACGTGTCTATCCCACCCTGTCTATCCCACCCTGTTTATCCCACCCTGTCTATCCCACCCTGTCTATCCCACCCTGTCTATCCCACCCTGTCTATCCCACCCTGTCTATCCCACCCTGTCTATCCCACCGTGTCTATCCCACCCTGTCTATCCCACCCTGTCTATCCCACCCTGTCTATCCCACCCTGTCTATCCCACCCTGTCTATCGCACCCTGTCTATCCCACCCTGTCTATCCCACCCTGTCTATCCCACCCTGTCTATCCCACCCTGTCTATCCCACCCTGTCTATCCCACCCTGTCTATCCCACCCTGTCTATCCCACCCTGTCTATCCCACCCTGTCTATCCCACCCTGTCTATCCCACCCTGTCTATCCCACCGCCCTGAAAGTTCCAAGTGTTTCTGTCCGAGAATAAAAGTTTTAATGGAAGATCCAAAATAAATTCTTTTTAAGTTCTCAGCTGCGCATCAAGTTTTTTTTTTTTTAATAAATCTAATGAATGAAAATTTTAACAAATGGAAAAACAGGATTTAAAAAAAGAAAAATCTAACTTCAAATTCCCCCCCCCCTTAAAAAGTAACTTTCAAGTTTCGAAAAAATCTAACTTCAAAATTTCTTCAAAATCTAAGTTCAATTTTTTTTCAAAATCTAACTTCAAAATTTCTTCAAAATCTAACTTCAAAATTTCTTCAAAATCTAAGTTCAAAATTTCTTCAAAATCTAAGTTCAAAATTTCTTCAAAATCTAACTTCAAAATTTCTTCAAAATCTAAGTTCAAAATTTCTTCAAAATCTAACTTCAAAATTTCAGCAGATTTAGCATCAAAGTATCAAGGAGGATACATTGATATGAACGGAGGGCTCTTGATCCAAGAAACTGGAGCTGCACATTCCCTCTGCCACTTATCCACAGTCCTTATATATTTATCCAGCAACTCAGTCCATTTATCCAGCAACTCAGTCCATTTATCCAGCGACTCAGTCCATTTATCCAGCAATCAGTCCATTTATCCAACAGTCAGTCCATTTATCCAGCACTCAGTCCATTTATCCAGCAACTCAGTCCATTTATCCAGCGACTCATTCCATTTATCCAGCAACTCAGTCCATTTATCCAGCGACTCAGTCCATTTATCCAGCAACTCAGTCCATTTATCCAGCAACTCAGTCCATTTATCCAGCGACTCAGTCCATTTATCCAGCAACTCAGTCCATTTATCCAGCGACTCAGTCCATTTATCCAGCAACTCAGTCCATTTATCCAGCGACTCAGTCCATTTATCCAGCGACTCAGTCCATTTATCCAGCAACTCAGTCCATTTATCCAGCAACTCAGTCCATTTATCCAGCGACTCAGTCCATTTATCCAGCAACTCAGTCCATTTATCCAGCGACTCAGTCCATTTATCCAGCAACTCAGTCCATTTATCCAGCCACTCAGTCCATTTATCCAGCAACTCAGTCCATTTATCCAGCACTCAGTCCATTTATCCAGCGACTCAGTCCATTTATCCAGCAACTCAGTCCATTTATCCAGCGACTCAGTCCATTTATCCAGCACTCAGTCCATTTATCCAGCGACTCAGTCCATTTATCCAGCAACTCAGTCCATTTATCCAGCACTCAGTCCATTTATCCAGCAACTCAGTCCATTTATCCAGCACTCAGTCCATTTATCCAGCAACTCAGTCCATTTATCCAGCACTCAGTCCATTTATCCAGCAACTCAGTCCATTTATCCAGCACTCAGTCCATTTATCCAGCGACTCAGTCCATTTATCCAGCGACTCAGTCCATTTATCCAGCAACTCAGTCCATTTATCCAGCACTCAGTCCATTTATCCAGCGACTCAGTCCATTTATCCAGCAACTCAGTCCATTTATCCAGCACTCAGTCCAATTTATCCAGCAACTCAGTCCATTTATCCAGCACTCAGTCCATTTATCCAGCGACTCAGTCCATTTATCCAGCAACTCAGTCCATTTATCAAGCAATCAGTCCATTTATCCAGCAACTCAGTCCATTTATCCAGCACTCAGTCCATTTATCCAACAGTCAGTCCATTTATCCAGCAGTCAGTCCATTTATCCAACAGTCAGTCCATTTACCTAGCACTCAGTCCATTTATCCAGCAGTCAGTCCATTTATCCAGCAACTCAGTCCATTTATCCAGCACTCAGTCCATTTATCCAGCAACTCAGTCCATTTATCAAGCAATCAGTCCATTTATCCAGCAACTCAGTCCATTTATCCAGCACTCAGTCCATTTATCCAGCAACTCAGTTCATTTATCCAGCGACTCAGTCCATTTATCCAGCAACTCAGTCCATTTATCCAGCGACTCAGTCCATTTATCCAGCAACTCAGTCCATTTATCCAGCGACTCAGTCCATTTATCCAGCGACTCAGTCCATTTATCCAGCAACTCAGTCCATTTATCCAGCAACTCAGTCCATTTATCCAGCGACTCAGTCCATTTATCCAGCAACTCAGTCCATTTATCCTGCGACTCAGTCCATTTATCCAGCAACTCAGTCCATTTATCCAGCCACTCAGTCCATTTATCCAGCAACTCAGTCCATTTATCCAGCACTCAGTCCATTTATCCAGCGACTCAGTCCATTTATCCAGCAACTCAGTCCATTTATCCAGCGACTCAGTCCATTTATCCAGCACTCAGTCCATTTATCCAGCGACTCAGTCCATTTATCCAGCAACTCAGTCCATTTATCCAGCACTCAGTCCATTTATCCAGCAACTCAGTAAATTTATCCAGCACTCAGTCCATTTATCCAGCAACTCAGTCCATTTATCCAGCACTCAGTCCATTTATCCAGCAACTCAGTCCATTTATCCAGCACTCAGTCCATTTATCCAGCGATTCAGTCCATTTATCCAGCGACTCAGTCCATTTATCCAGCAACTCAGTAAATTTATCCAGCACTCAGTCCATTTATCCAGCGACTCAGTCCATTTATCCAGCAACTCAGTCCATTTATCCAGCACTCAGTCCATTTATCCAGCAACTCAGTCCATTTATCCAGCAACTCAGTCCATTTATCCAGCGACTCAGTCCATTTATCCAGCAGTCAGTCCATTTATCCAGCAACTCAGTCCATTTATCCAGCGACTCAGTCCATTTATCCAGCAGTCAGTCCATTTATCCAACAGTCAGTCCATTTATCCAGCAGTCAGTCCATTTATCCAACAGTCAGTCCATTTATCCAGCACTCAGTCCATTTATCCAGCACTCAGTCCATTTATCCAGCGACTCAGTCTATTTATCCAGCGACTCAGTCCATTTATCCAGCAACTCAGTCCATTTATCCAGCAACTCAGTCCATTTATCAAGCAATCAGTCCATTTATCCAGCAACTCAGTCCATTTATCCAGCACTCAGTCCATTTATCCAGCAACTCAGTCCATTTATCCAGCAACTTAGTCCATTTATCCAGCGACTCAGTCCATTTATCCAGCACTCAGTCCATTTATCCAGCGACTCAGTCCATTTATCCAGCAACTCAGTCCATTTATCCAGCACTCAGTCCATTTATCCAGCAACTCAGTCCATTTATCCAGCACTCAGTCCATTTATCCAGCAACTCAGTCCATTTATCCAGCACTCAGTCCATTTATCCAGCAACTCAGTCCATTTATCCAGCACTCAGTCCATTTATCCAGCGACTCAGTCCATTTATCCAGCGACTCAGTCCATTTATCCAGCAACTCAGTCCATTTATCCAGCACTCAGTCCATTTATCCAGCGACTCAGTCCATTTATCCAGCAACTCAGTCCATTTATCCAGCACTCAGTCCAATTTATCCAGCAACTCAGTCCATTTATCCAGCACTCAGTCCATTTATCCAGCGACTCAGTCCATTTATCCAGCAACTCAGTCCATTTATCAAGCAATCAGTCCATTTATCCAGCAACTCAGTCCATTTATCCAGCACTCAGTCCATTTATCCAACAGTCAGTCCATTTATCCAGCAGTCAGTCCATTTATCCAACAGTCAGTCCATTTATCCAGCAGTCAGTCCATTTATCCAACAGTCAGTCCATTTATCCAGCGACTCAGTCCATTTATCCAGCACTCAGTCCATTTATCCAGCAACTCAGTCCATTTATCAAGCAATCAGTCCATTTATCCAGCAACTCAGTCCATTTATCCAGCACTCAGTCCATTTATCCAGCAACTCAGTCCATTTATCCAGCAACTCAGTCCATTTATCAAGCAATCAGTCTATTTATCCAGCAACTCAGTCCATTTATCCAGCACTCAGTCCATTTATCCAGCACTCAGTCCATTTATCCAGCAACTCAGTCCATTTATCAAGCAATCAGTCCATTTATCCAGCACTCAGTCCAATTTATCCAGCGACTCAGTCCATTTATCCAGCGACTCAGTCCATTTATCCAGCACTCAGTCCATTTATCCAGCACTCAGTCCATTTATCCAGCACTCAGTCCATTTATCCAGCGACTCGGTCTATTTATCCAGCAACTCAGTCCATTTATCCAGCAACTCATTCCATTTATCCAGCAACTCATTCCATTTATCCAGCACTCAGTCCATTTATCCAGCACTCAGTCTATTTATCCAGCAACTCAGTCCATTTATCCAGCACTCAGTCCATTTATCCAGCACTCAGTCTATTTATCCAGCACTCAGTCCATTTATCCAGCACTCAGTCCATTTATCCAGCACTCAGTCTATTTATCCAGCAACTCAGTCTATTTATCCAGCAACTCATTCCATTTATCCAGCAACTCAGTCCATTTATCCAGCACTCAGTCCAATTTATCCAGCGACTCAGTCCATTTATCCAGCAACTCAGTCCATTTATCAAGCAATCAGTCCATTTATCCAGCAACTCAGTCCATTTATCCAGCACTCAGTCCATTTATCCAGCACTCAGTCCATTTATCCAGCAACTCAGTCCATTTATCCAGCACTCAGTCCATTTATCCAGCACTCAGTCCATTTATCCAGCAACTCAGTCCATTTATCCAGCACTCAGTCCATTTATCCAGCAACTCAGTCCATTTATCCAGCACTCAGTCCATTTATCCAGCAACTCAGTCCATTTATCCAGCACTCAGTCCATTTATCCAGCAATTCAGTCCATTTATCCAGCACTCAGTCCATTTATCCAGCACTCAGTCCATTTATCCAGCACTCAGTCCATTTATCCAGCACTCAGTCCATTTATCCAGCGACTCAGTCTATTTATCCAGCAACTCAGTCCATTTATCCAGCAACTCATTCCATTTATCCAGCAACTCATTCCATTTATCCAGCACTCAGTCCATTTATGCAGCACTCAGTCTATTTATCCAGCAACTCAGTCTATTTATCCAGCAACTCAGTCCATTTATCCAGCAACTCAGTCCATTTATCAAGCAACTCAGTCTATTTATCCAGCAACTCAGTCTGTTTATCCAGCAACTCAGTCCATTTATCCAGCAACTCAGTCCATTTATCCAGCAACTCAGTCCATTTATCCAGCAACTCAGTCCATTTATCAAGCAACTCAGTCCATTTATCCAGCAACTCAGTACAATTATCCGGCAATATAGCATCATCTATATAAGAGGTCAAAGTCTGTCACGTATATAAATTTTTTTCACAGTCACAATTGAAGACAGTTATGGAGGCCATTTATTCCGGCCATTTATTTGGGAGTGAAGAGGCCATTTGTGGCGTAATGTTTCCTCAATAAATGTCTTGAGGGAGACACATATGTCTGTATGTATCAGTACGTAGCTTGGTGTACACGGAGCAGTGACGTAACACAGTCTTGGTTACTGTTACGTTGTACACGGAGCAGTGACGTAACACAGTCTTGGTTACTGTTACGTTGTACTCGGAGCAGTGGCGTAACACAGTCTTGGTTACTGTTACGTTGTACACGGAGCAGTGACGTAACACAGTCTTGGTTACTGTTACGTTGTACTCGGAGCAGTGGCGTAACACAGTCTCGGTTACTGTTACGTTGTACACGGACCAGTGACGTAACACAGTCTTGGTTACTGTTACGTTGTACACGGAGCAGTGACGTAACACAGTCTTGGTTACTGTTACGTTGTACACGGAGCAGTGACGTAGCACAGTCTTGGTTACTGTTACGTTGTACACGGAGCAGTGACGTAACACAGTCTTGGTTACTGTTACGGTGTACACGGAGCAGTGACGTAACACAGTCTTGGTTACTGTTACGTTGTACACGGAGCAGTGACGTAACACAGTCTTGGTTACTGTTACGTTGTACACGGAGCAGTGACGTAACACAGTCTAGGTTACTGTTACGTTGTACACGGAGCAGTGACGTAACACAGTCTTGGTTACTGTTACGATGTACACGGAGCAGTGACGTAACACAGTCTTGGTTACTGTTACGTTGTACATGGAGCATTGACGTAACACAGTCTTGGTTACTGTTACGTTGTACACGGAGCAGTGACGTAACACAGTCTTGGTTACTGTTACGTTGTACACGGAGCAGTGACGTAACACAGTCTTGGTTACTGTTACGGTGTACACGGAGCAGTGACGTAACACAGTCTTGGTTACTGTTACGTTGTACACGGAGCAGTGACGTAACACAGTCTTGGTTACTGTTACGTTGTACATGGAGCAGTGACGTAACACAGTCTTGGTTACTGTTACGTTGTACACGGAGCAGTGACGTAACACAGTCTTGGTTACTGTTACGTTGTACACGGAGCAGTGACGTAACAGTCTTGGTTACTGTTACGTTGTACACGGAGCAGTGACGCAACACAGTCTTGGTTACTGTTACGTTGTACACGGAGCAGTGACGTAGCACAGTCTTGGTTACTGTTACGTTGTACACGGAGCAGTGACGTAACAGTCTTGGTTACTGTTACGTTGTACACGGAGCAGTGACGCAACACAGTCTTGGTTACTGTTACGTTGTACACGGAGCAGTGACGTAGCACAGTCTTGGTTACTGTTACGTTGTACACGGAGCAGTGACGTAACACAGTCTTCGTTACTGTTACGTTGTACACGGAGCAGTGACGTAACACAGTCTTGGTTACTGTTACGTTGTGCACGGAGCAGTAATGTAACAGTCTTGGTTACTGTTACGTTGTACACGGAGCAGTAATGTAACAGTCTTGGTTACTGTTACGTTGTACACGAAGCAGTAACATAAAAGTCTTGGTTACTGTTACGTTGTACACGGAGCAGTAACATAACAGTCTTGGTTACTGTTACGTTGTACACGGAGCAGTAATGTAACAGTCTTGGTTACTGTTACGTTGTACACGGAGCAGTAATGTAACAGTCTTGGTTACTGTTACGTTGTACACGGAGCAGTAACGCAACACAGTCTTGGTTACTGTTACGTTGTACACGGAGCAGTAACATAACAGTCTTGGTTACTGTTACGTTGTACACGAAGCAGTAACGTAACAGTCTTGGTTACTGTTGCATTGTACACGGAGCAGTAACGTAACAGTCTTGGTTACTGTTACGTTGTACACGGAGCAGTAACATAACAGTCTTGGTTATTGTTACGTTGCACACGGAGCAGTAACGTAACAGTCTTGGTTACTGTTGCATTGTACACGGAGCAGTAACGTAACAGTCTTGGTTACTGTTACGTTGTACACGGAGCAGTAACATAACAGTCTTGGTTACTGTTACGTTGCACACGGAGCAGTAACGTAACAGTCTTGGTTACTGTTGCATTATACACGGAGCAGTAATGTAACAGTCTTGGTTACTGTTACGTTGTACACGGAGCAGTAACATAACAGTCTTGGTTACTGTTACGTTGTACACGAAGCAGTAACGTAACAGTCTTGGTTACTGTTGCATTGTACACGGAGCAGTAACGTAACAGTCTTGGTTACTGTTACGTTGTACACGGAGCAGTAACATAACAGTCTTGGTTACTGTTACGTTGCACACGGAGCAGTAACGTAACAGTCTTGGTTACTGTTGCATTGTACACGGAGCAGTAACGTAACAGTCTTGGTTACTGTTACGTTGTACACGGAGCAGTAACATAACAGTCTTGGTTACTGTTACGTTGCACACGGAGCAGTAACGTAACAGTCTTGGTTACTGTTGCATTGTACACGGAGCAGTAATGTAACAGTCTTGGTTACTGTTACGTTGTACACGGAGCAGTAATGTAACAGTCTTGGTTACTGTTACGTTGTACACGGAGCAGTAACGCAACACAGTCTTGGTTACTGTTACGTTGTACACGGAGTAGTGACGTAACAGTCTTGGTTACTGTTACGTTGCACACGGAGCAGTAACGTAACAGTCTTGGTTACTGTTGCATTGTACACGGAGCAGTAACGTAACAGTCTTGGTTACTGTTACGTTGTACACGGAACAGTAACGTAACAGTCTTGGTTACTGTTACGGTGTACACGGAGCAGTGACGTAACACAGTCTTGGTTACTGTTACGTTGTACACGGAGCAGTGACGTAACACAGTCTTGGTTACTGTTACGTTGTACACGGAGCAGTTACGTAACACAGTCTTGGTTACTGTTACGTTGTACACGGAGCAGTGACGTAACACAGTCTTGGTTACTGTTACGTTGTACACGGAGCAGTGACGTAACACAGTCTTGGTTACTGTTACGTTGTACATGGAGCATTGACGTAACACAGTCTTGGTTACTGTTACGTTGTACACGGAGCAGTGACGTAACACAGTCTTGGTTACTGTTACGTTGTACACGGAGCAGTGACGTAACACAGTCTTGGTTACTGTTACGGTGTACACGGAGCAGTGACGTAACACAGTCTTGGTTACTGTTACGTTGTACACGGAGCAGTGACGTAACACAGTCTTGGTTACTATTACGTTGTACATGGAGCAGTGACGTAACACAGTCTTGGTTACTGTTACGTTGTACACGGAGCAGTGACGTAACACAGTCTTGGTTACTGTTACGTTGTACACGGAGCAGTGACGTAACAGTCTTGGTTACTGTTACGTTGTACACGGAGCAGTGACGTAACACAGTCTTGGTTTCTGTTACGTTGTACACGGAGCAGTGACGTAACACAGTCTTGGTTACTGTTGCGGTGTACACGGAGCAGTGACGTAACACAGTCTTGGTTACTGTTACGTTGTGCACGGAGCAGTGACGTAACACAGTCTTGGTTACTGTTACGTTGTGCACGGAGCAGTGACGTAACACAGTCTTGGTTACTGTTACATTGTGCACGGAGCAGTGACGTAACACAGTCTTGGTTACTGTTACGTTGTACACGGAGCAGTGACGTAACAGTCTTGGTTACTGTTACGTTGTACACGGAGCAGTGACGCAACACAGTCTTGGTTACTGTTACGTTGTACACGGAGCAGTGACGTAGCACAGTCTTGGTTACTGTTACGTTGTACACGGAGCAGTGACGTAACACAGTCTTGGTTACTGTTACGTTGTACACGGAGCAGTGACGTAACACAGTCTTGGTTACTGTTACGTTGTGCACGGAGCAGTAATGTAACAGTCTTGGTTACTGTTACGTTGTACCCGGAGCAGTGACGTAACACAGTCTTGGTTACTGTTACGTTGTGCACGGAGCAGTAATGTAACAGTCTTGGTTACTGTTACGTTGTACACGGAGCAGTAACATAACAGTCTTGGTTACTGTTACGTTGTACACGGAGCAGTAACATAACAGTCTTGGTTACTGTTACGTTGTACACGGAGCAGTAATGTAACAGTCTTGGTTACTGTTACGTTGTACACGGAGCAGTAATGTAACAGTCTTGGTTACTGTTACGTTGTACACGGAGCAGTAACGCAACACAGTCTTGGTTACTGTTACGTTGTACACGGAGCAGTAACATAACAGTCTTGGTTACTGTTACGTTGTACACGAAGCAGTAACGTAACAGTCTTGGTTACTGTTGCATTGTACACGGAGCAGTAACGTAACAGTCTTGGTTACTGTTACGTTGTACACGGAGCAGTAACATAACAGTCTTGGTTACTGTTACGTTGCACACGGAGCAGTAACGTAACAGTCTTGGTTACTGTTGCATTGTACACGGAGCAGTAACGTAACAGTCTTGGTTACTGTTACGTTGTACACGGAGCAGTAACATAACAGTCTTGGTTACTGTTGCATTGTACACGGAGCAGTAATGTAACAGTCTTGGTTACTGTTACGTTGTGCACGGAGCAGTAAAGTAACAGTCTTGGTTACTGTTACGCTCTACTCGGAGCAGTAACGTAACAGTCTTGGTTACTGTTACGTTGTACACGGAACAGTAACGTAACAATGTTAGTTACAGCCTCAGCAGCACCTCAGCTGGGGGCACAAGAGCGCCGCTAGACAGGTGGTTCGTCTCTGTCCACCACAGCTGACACAGCCTCGTAACACACTTGTGTTGCACCAGCATTTCGCTCACACTCCCATAGTTCCATAGCCTTGATGGTACTGGCTGGAGTTCCTCTCAACCAGTAAACAATGCAGTAAATCATCTTTACCCGAGAAATACAGGACGTTCACGGCCCTTTTCACCTGCATGAGGCCGTCTTTCAAAACACTAGGCTCCTCCATTTTCATTTGACACATCCACAATGAATGTAGCAGACACTGCTGCGCAAATTTTTACGGGAAAATCTGAAGATTCTCCGGCGGACAAGACAAATGGAAGTTCGATAACTTATTTTAGGCACACGTAACATTTCCTTGACCATCTGGAAAGAGGGTGACATTCTCTGGGAATGATTCGTTAAAGATAGTAGAAAGGGAGACGAGGGCAAGTGAGATGTCATTCGAGGTGAGTCGGTTTGTAAGATATCTGGTTTAAATTGTTGTTATTACTGTTGTGGTGGTGGTTGTAGGGGTTGTTGTAGTGATGGCTGTTGTAGTGGTGGTTGTGGTGATTTTGTTGTTGTGGTGGTGGTAGTTGTAACGATTGATATTGTGATGGTTGTAGTGGTGTTGTTGTGGTGGTGGTGATGGTGGTGGTAATGGTGGTGGTTATTATTACTGCATGAATCTATGGCAGACCTAAAATTACGTCCATTTTAGGATCACCAAGGCCAGATTTAAGACTCATACACAGGATACATACACTGAGAAGTATATTTCTCTCAGCGTATATACTCTGAGAGTCTACCTTAATCCCTGTTTTATGAATTAAAAGTATTCTTGAATGGTAAAGAAATGGTTACGTGCAGCCTTAAATGGCCTCTGGTGTGGCCGATAGCCTTTAAATCCCATCAACCAACCAACTCACAGATCTTACTAATGTGCCAGAAATGCGAGGCTCTGGCAGTGAGAGATGCCTCGGGAGGAGGCACTAAGGTAGAGATAACAGCAGCAGCAGTATAAAAGACGTAAGACTACTGCTGCTGCTGCTGCTGCTGCTGCTGCTGCTGCTGCTGCTGCTGCTGCTGCTGCTGCTGCTGCTGCTGCTGCTGCTGCTGCTGCTGCTGCTGCTGCTGCTGCTGCTGCTGCTGCTGCTGCTGCTGCTGCTGCTGCTGCTGCTGCTGCTGCTACTGCTGTTCTTGTTGCCCAGAAATTGAAGTCCCTGGGGCATCATGTCTGCTCAAAGGTTTTGCAAGTTCCAGACGAACGCATTTAGTATTAAAATTATGTATATTTTCTTACACGGCAGGATGGAGGATGGAAGTTTTGAGAGATGGTGTAGGATGGGAGATCTGAGAGACTAGAAAGGATGGAAGATTTAAGAAACGGTGCAGAATGGAAGGTCTGAGAAACGGTACAAGATGGAAGATTTTGTTTGGCCGAGTTCTTCTAAGTGTACGTATGGGTGCGATGTACAGCTAGGCAAAATCTACGATATATCCACTAAACATTCGCACGTCACATCAAACAACTGGAGATCTTGCCCAATAAACACCGCAACTATTCTTTCAGTGTTTATTGGGCGTTACACACTAAATTCTACTACGCGCTGACCACAAACTAATGCTGATTTGGTGTTACTAGGCTAGTCGAGTACCCAGCCCCAGTTATGCTCTGTAATGCTGTACAGAATGCTGGTTAATATCGCCAGTAGAAAGACCTCTCACAGAGTAATACAAATATTAAACTAACCAAAGCAATAGGAAGGGAAATATGGAGAAAAACATTGTTTACACCGTGTCCAGATTTGAACACTTTTCGTAATTCTTATTTCAATGGATTTTTGTGCCAAAATAAGAGGTGTATGGGGGATATTTTTTCAAGAGGCCCGTATAATTATCTCAGGTCCACTTGGATGCTGTTGGTCTCGTAATTTTGTGAAGACTTCAAGAAAATAACTGTTGAAAATGTTAAGACTTTCTCTCCCGTTGTCAGTCAGCTGCCAAGACTTCGTTCTCACTGAAAAAATTAATGAGACTTGCATACTAGTTAATAGAGTTATCGAAGTTTATTCCTTAGGTAGCATTGAAAATGGGCTGGGCAAATACGTCTGTTAGTAGTCTTGGAGTTGAGAAGAACCTGCCTGGTATGGGCCAATAGGTTTGCTGCAGTATTCATCCTCTCTTATGTAACCGGTGATCAACCTCACGACGTTAAGCGGGTGCACAAGAACTCAAGAAATCGTAATGACACGATTGCAAACAAACCATACCCCCGGCCGGGATTGAACGCGACGAGCTGGAGTTTTGAGACTCTATGACCGCGGGTTCAATCCCGGCCGGGGGTATGGTTTGGTGCACAAGAAGTCAGGCCAGCAGCTATAACTCGACTCCTATAAGCACAATAAGTTAAGTACACAGCATTTATTGCTGAAAGACGCAGCAGCTCTACACAGAGAGGAAGAAACACGCCATTGATTCTCGATATATGTTAATTGTCCTTCACTAAGCTCTGTAATGTCCCAGTATTGTTTGTCATCATTCACATGACCTTTTCTTTTGGAGTAGGCTTTTCTAAGCCCACATCACTATAGTTATATTACTTCAATAATACAGTTTGATCCATGGAAGTGAAGCAGTCGATATCACTGTATAAACTCCGGGAGTTTGCATTACGTAAAGGGAAGGGGGTAAAAGGGAAGGAGGTAAAGCTGAAGGGGGTAAAGCTGAAGGGGGTAAGAGGAAAGGGGATAAATATATATTATATATATATATATATATATATATATATATATATATATATATATATATATATATATATATATATATATATATATATATATATATATATATATATATATATATACATAAACAGCGCAAAGTTTTTTCAAATGCAATTGAATAAATGCATAGAAAATGTATAACATGTACTATGAATGGCCTTTCAAGTGGTCTTTAATTTTGAAAGCATTTCTCAATCGCCTTTAGAAAAAAATCTCACTTGGTAGAGGAACTTCGTAAGAGCTCTGTCACATCACATGATGTGTACTTCAACATGATGTGTACTTCAACATGATGTGCGCTTCAACATGATGTGTACTTCAACATGATGTGTACTTCAACATGATGTGTACTTCAACATGATGTGTACTTCAACATGATGTGTACTTCAACATGATGTGTACTTCAACATGATGTGAACTTCAACATGATGTGTAATTCAACATGATGTGAGCTTCAACATGATGTGAGCTTCAACATGATGTGTACTTCAACATGATGTGAGCTTCAACATGATGTGTACTTCAACATGATGTGTACTTCAACATGATGTGAGCTTCAACATGATGTGTACTTCAACATGATGTGAGCTTCAACATGATGTGTACTTCAACATGATGTGTACTTCAACATGATGTGTACTTCAACATGATGTGTACTTCAACATGATGTGTACTTCAACATGATGTGTACTTCAACATGATGTGTACTTCAACATGATGTGTACTTCAACATGATGTGTGCTTCAACATGATGTGTACTTCAACATGATGTGTGCTTCAACATGATGTGCGCTTCAACATGATGTGTACTTCAACATGATGTGTACTTCAACATGATGTGTACTTCAACATGATGTGTACTTCAACATGATGTGTACTTCAACATGATGTGTACTTCAACATGATGTGTACTTCAACATGATGTGTACTTCAACATGATGTGAGCTTCAACATGATGTGTACTTCAACATGATGTGTACTTCAACATGATGTGTACTTCAACATGATGTGTACGTCAACATGATGTGTACTTCAACATGATGTGTACTTCAACATGATGTGTACTTCAACATGATGAGTACTTCAACATGATGTGAGCTTCAACATGATGTGTACTTCAACATGATGTGTACTTCAACATGATGTGTACTTCAACATGATGTGTGCTTCAACATGATGTGAGCTTCAACATGATGTGTACTTCAACATGATGTGTGCTTCAACATGATGTGTACTTCAACATGATGTGTGCTTCAACATGATGTGCGCTTCAACATGATGTGTACTTCAACATGATGAGTACTTCAACATGATGTGAGCTTCAACATGATGTGTACTTCAACATGATGTGTACTTCAACATGATGTGTACTTCAACATGATGTGTACTTCAACATGATGTGTACTTCAACATGATGTGAGCTTCAACATGATGTGTACTTCAACATGATGTGTACTTCAACATGATGTGTACTTCAACATGATGTGTACTTCAACATGATGAGTACTTCAACATGATGTGAGCTTCAACATGATGTGTACTTCAACATGATGTGTACTTCAACATGATGTGTACTTCAACATGATGTGTGCTTCAACATGATGTGTACTTCAACATGATGTGTACTTCAACATGATGTGAGCTTCAACATGATGTGTACTTCAACATGATGTGTACTTCAACATGATGTGTACTTCAACATGATGTGTGCTTCAACATGATGTGTACTTCAACATGATGTGTACTTCAACATGATGTGTACTTCAACATGATGTGAGCTTCAACATGATGTGAGCTTCAACATGATGTGAGCTTCAACATGATGTGTACTTCAACATGATGTGTACTTCAACATGATGTGTACTTCAACATGATGTGTGCTTCAACATGATGTGTACTTCAACATGATGTGTACTTCAACATGATGTGTACTTCAACATGATGTGTACTTCAACATGATGTGTACTTCAACATGATGTGTACTTCAACATGATGTGTGCTTCAACATGATGTGTACTTCAACATGATGTGTACTTCAACATGATGTGTACTTCAACATGATGTGTACTTCAACATGATGTGAGCTTCAACATGATGTGAGCTTCAACATGATGTGTACTTCAACATGATGTGTACTTCAACATGATGTGTACTTCAACATGATGTGTGCTTCAACATGATGTGTACTTCAACATGATGTGTACTTCAACATGATGTGTACTTCAACATGATGTGTACTTCAACATGATGTGTACTTCAACATGATGTGTACTTCAACATGATGTGAGCTTCAACATGATGTGAGCTTCAACATGATGTGTACTTCAACATGATGTGTACTTCAACATGATGTGTACTTCAACATGATGTGTACTTCAACATGATGTGAGCTTCAACATGATGTGTACTTCAACATGATGTGTACTTCAACATGATGTGTACTTCAACATGATGTGAGCTTCAACATGATGTGAGCTTCAACATGATGTGTACTTCAACATGATGTGTACTTCAACATGATGTGTACTTCAACATGATGTGTACTTCAACATGATGTGTACTTCAACATGATGTGAGCTTCAACATGATGTGTACTTCAACATGATGTGAGCTTCAACATGATGTGAGCTTCAACATGATGTGTACTTCAACATGATGTGTACTTCAACATGATGTGTACTTCAACATGATGTGTACTTCAACATGATGTGAGCTTCAACATGATGTGTACTTCAACATGATGTGTACTTCAACATGATGTGAGCTTCAACATGATGTGTACTTCAACATGATGTGTACTTCAACATGATGTGAGCTTCAACATGATGTGTACTTCAACATGATGTGTACTTCAACATGATGTGTACTTCAACATGATGTGTACTTCAACATGATGTGTACTTCAACATGATGTGAGCTTCAACATGATGTGAGCTTCAACATGATGTGATGAGCTTCAACATGATGTGAGCTTCAACATGATGTGTACTTCAACATGATGTGAGCTTCAACATGATGTGTACTTCAACATGATGTGTACTTCAACATGATGTGTACTTCAACATGATGTGTACTTCAACATGATGTGTACTTCAACATGATGTGAGCTTCAACATGATGTGTACTTCAACATGATGTGAGCTTCAACATGATGTGTACTTCAACATGATGTGAGCTTCAACATGATGTGTACTTCAACATGATGTGAGCTTCAACATGATGTGTACTTCAACATGATGTGAGCTTCAACATGATGTGTACTTCAACATGATGTGAGCTTCAACATGATGTGTACTTCAACATGATGTGAGCTTCAACATGATGTGAGCTTCAACATGATGTGTACTTCAACATGATGTGAGCTTCAACATGATGTGTACTTCAACATGATGTGTACTTCAACATGATGTGAGCTTCAACATGATGTGTACTTCAACATGATGTGAGCTTCAACATGATGTGAGCTTCAACATGATGTGTACTTCAACATGATGTGAGCTTCAACATGATGTGTACTTCAACATGATGTGAGCTTCAACATGATGTGAGCTTCAACATGATGTGTACTTCAACATGATGTGAGCTTCAACATGATGTGAGCTTCAACATGATGTGTACTTCAACATGATGTGAGCTTCAACATGATGTGAGCTTCAACATGATGTGAGCTTCAACATGATGTGAGCTTCAACATGATGTGAGCTTCAACATGATGTGAGCTTCAACATGATGTGAGCTTCAACATGATGTGAGCTTCAACATGATGTGAGCTTCAACATGATGTGAGCTTCAACATGATGTGAGCTTCAACATGATGTGTACTTCAACATGATGTGAGCTTCAACATGATGTGAGCTTCAACATGATGTGTACTTCAACATGATGTGTACTTCAACATGATGTGTACTTCAACATGATGTGTACTTCAACATGATGTGAGCTTCAACATGATGTGAGCTTCAACATGATGTGTACTTCAACATGATGTGAGCTTCAACATGATGTGTACTTCAACATGATGTGAGCTTCAACATGATGTGAGCTTCAACATGATGTGAGCTTCAACATGATGTGAGCTTCAACATGATGTGAGCTTCAACATGATGTGTACTTCAACATGATGTGAGCTTCAACATGATGTGAGCTTCAACATGATGTGAGCTTCAACATGATGTGTACTTCAACATGATGTGTACTTCAACATGATGTGTACTTCAACATGATGTGTACTTCAACATGATGTGTACTTCAACATGATGTGTACTTCAACATGATGTGTACTTCAACATGATGTGAGCTTCAACATGATGTGTACTTCAACATGATGTGTACTTCAACATGATGTGTACTTCAACATGATGTGAGCTTCAACATGATGTGAGCTTCAACATGATGTGAGCTTCAACATGATGTGTACTTCAACATGATGTGAGCTTCAACATGATGTGTACTTCAACATGATGTGAGCTTCAACATGATGTGTACTTCAACATGATGTGTACTTCAACATGATGTGTACTTCAACATGATGTGTACTTCAACATGATGTGTACTTCAACATGATGTGTACTTCAACATGATGTGAGCTTCAACATGATGTGAGCTTCAACATGATGTGTACTTCAACATGATGTGAGCTTCAACATGATGTGAGCTTCAACATGATGTGTACTTCAACATGATGTGTACTTCAACATGATGTGTACTTCAACATGATGTGTACTTCAACATGATGTGAGCTTCAACATGATGTGAGCTTCAACATGATGTGAGCTTCAACATGATGTGAGCTTCAACATGATGTGTACTTCAACATGATGTGTACTTCAACATGATGTGAGCTTCAACATGATGTGTACTTCAACATGATGTGTGCTTCAACATGATGTGAGCTTCAACATGATGTGAGCTTCAACATGATGTGTACTTCAACATGATGTGAGCTTCAACATGATGTGAGCTTCAACATGATGTGTACTTCAACATGATGTGTACTTCAACATGATGTGTACTTCAACATGATGTGTACTTCAACATGATGTGAGCTTCAACATGATGTGAGCTTCAACATGATGTGAGCTTCAACATGATGTGAGCTTCAACATGATGTGAGCTTCAACATGATGTGAGCTTCAACATGATGTGTACTTCAACATGATGTGTACTTCAACATGATGTGTACTTCAACATGATGTGTACTTCAACATGATGTGTACTTCAACATGATGTGTACTTCAACATGATGTGTACTTCAACATGATGTGAGCTTCAACATGATGTGTGCTTCAACATGATGTGAGCTTCAACATGATGTGTGCTTCAACATGATGTGTACTTCAACATGATGTGAGCTTCAACATGATGTGTGCTTCAACATGATGTGAGCTTCAACATGATGTGTACTTCAACATGATGTGAGCTTCAACATGATGTGGGCTTCAACATGATGTGTGCTTCAACATGATGTGAGCTTCAACATGATGTGAGCTTCAACATGATGTGAGCTTCAACATGATGTGTACTTCAACATGATGTGTACTTCAACATGATGTGAGCTTCAACATGATGTGAGCTTCAACATGATGTGAGCTTCAACATGATGTGAGCTTCAACATGATGTGTACTTCAACATGATGTGAGCTTCAACATGATGTGAGCTTCAACATGATGTGAGCTTCAACATGATGTGAGCTTCAACATGATGTGTACTTCAACATGATGTGAGCTTCAACATGATGTGAGCTTCAACATGATGTGAGCTTCAACATGATGTGAGCTTCAACATGATGTGAGCTTCAACATGATGTGAGCTTCAACATGATGTGAGCTTCAACATGATGTGAGCTTCAACATGATGTGAGCTTCAACATGATGTGAGCTTCAACATGATGTGAGCTTCAACATGATGTGAGCTTCAACATGATGTGAGCTTCAACATGATGTGGTTGAAGGAGTGTTCAGTATGTTCAGAGAGAAGTGAGGAACTTGAGGACCTGGAGTCACTAAGACTTGACGATATAAAACATGAAAAATAAAGAATATTTTGTAAGATAATGAGGGACTCAGGGACTCTGTGGACGCTGTGGACTCTGTGGACGCTGTGGACTCTGTGGACGCTGTGGACTCTGTGGACGCTGTGGACTCTGTGGACGCTGTGGACTCTGTGGACCCTGTGGACTCTGTGGACGCTGTGGACTCTGTGGACGCTGTGGACTCTGTGGACGCTGTGGACTCTGTGGACGCTGTGGACTCTGTGGACGCTGTGGACTCTGTGGACCCTGTGGACTCTGTGGACGCTGTGGACTCTGTGGACGCTGTGCACTCTGTGGACGCTGTGGACTCTGTGGACGCTGTGGACTCTGTGGACCCTGTGGACTCTGTGGACGCTGTGGACTCTGTGGACCCTGTGGACTCTGTGGACGCTGTGGACTCTGTGGACGCTGTGGACTCTGTGGACCCTGTGGACTCTGTGGACGCTGTGGACTCTGTGGACGCTGTGGACTCTGTGGACGCTGTGCACTCTGTGGACGCTGTGGACTCTGTGGACGCTGTGGACTCTGTGGACGCTGTGGACTCTGTGGACGCTGTGGACTGTGGACTCTGTGGACGCTGTGGACTCTGTGGACGCTGTGGACTCTGTGGACGCTGTGGACTCTGTGGACGCTGTGCACTCTGTGGACGCTGTGGACTCTGTGGACGCTGTGGACTCTGTTGACTCTGTGGACGCTGTGGACTCTGTGGACGCTGTGGACTCTGTGGACGCTGTGGACTCTGTGGACGCTGTGGACTCTGTGGACTCTGTGGACGCTGTGGACTCTGTGGACGCTGTGGACTCTGTGGACGCTGTGGACTCTGTGGACGCTGTGGACGCTGTGGACTCTGTGGACGCTGTGGACTCTGTGGACGCTGTGGACTCTGTGGACGCTGTGGACGCTGTGGACTCTGTGGACGCTGTGGACTCTGTGGACGCTGTGGACTCTGTGGACGCTGTGGACTCTGTGGACGCTGTGGACTCTGTGGACGCTGTGGACTCTGTGGACTCTGTGGACGCTGTGGACTCTGTGGACTCTGTGCACGCTGTGGACTCTGTGGACTCTGTGGACTCTGTGGACGCTGTGGACTCTGTGGACTCTGTGGACTCTGTGGACTCTGTGGACGGTGTGGACTCTGTGGATTCTGTGGACTCTGTGGACTCTGTGGACGATGTGGACTCTGTGGACTCTGTGGACGCTGTATTGAACATTGATGTTGTAAATATTATAGTAGTGTGTCGTGGTTATTAATGATATGGTGATATCTACACTCTGTTGGTGATATCTACACTCTGTTGGTGATATCTACACTCTGTTGGTGATATCTACACTCTGTTGGTGATATCTACACTCTGTTGGTGATATCTACACTCTGTTGGTGATATCTACACTCTGTTGGTGATATCTACACTCTGTTGGTGATACCTACACTCTGTTGGTGATATCTACACTCTGTTGGTGATATCTACACTCTGTTGGTGATACCTACACTCTGTTGGTGATATCTACACTCTGTTGGTGATACCTACACTCTGTTGGTGATATCTACACTCTGTTGGTGATACCTACACTCTGTTGGTGATATCTACACTCTGTTGGTGATACCTACACTCTGTTGGTGATATCTACACTCTGTTGGTGATATCTACACTCTGTTGGTGATACCTACACTCTGTTGGTGATATCTACACTCTGTTGGTGATATCTACACTCTGTTGGTGATATCTACACTCTGTTGGTGATATCTACACTCTGTTGGTGATATCTACACTCTGTTGGTGATATCTACACTCTGTTGGTGATATCTACACTCTGTTGGTGATACCTACACTCTGTTGGTGATACCTACACTCTGTTGGTGATATCTACACTCTGTTGGTGATATCTACACTCTGTTGGTGATACCTACACTCTGTTGGTGATATCTACACTCTGTTGGTGATACCTACACTCTGTTGGTGATATCTACACTCTGTTGGTGATACCTACAGTCTGTTGGTGATATCTACACTCTGTTGGTGATATCTACACTCTGTTGGTGATACCTACACTCTGTTGGTGATATCTACACTCTGTTGGTGATATCTACACTCTGTTGGTGATATCTACACTCTGTTGGTGATATCTACACTCTGTTGGTGATATCTACACTCTGTTGGTGATATCTACACTCTGTTGGTGATATCTACACTCTGTTGGTGATACCTACACTCTGTTGGTGATATCTACACTCTGTTGGTGATACCTACACTCTGTTGGTGATACCTACACTCTGTTGGTGATATCTACACTCTGTTGGTGATACCTACACTCTGTTGGTGATATCTACACTCTGTTGGTGATACCTACACTCTGTTGGTGATATCTACACTCTGTTGGTGATACCTACACTCTGTTGGTGATATCTACACTCTGTTGGTGATACCTACACTCTGTTGGTGATATCTACACTCTGTTGGTGATACCTACACTCTGTTGGTGATATCTACACTCTGTTGGTGATATCTACACTCTGTTGGTGATATCTACACTCTGTTGGTGATACCTACACTCTGTTCGTGATATCTACACTCTGTTGGTGATATCTACACTCTGTTGGTGATATCTACACTCTGTTGGTGATACCCACACTCTGTTGGTGATATCTACACTCTGTAGGTGATATCTACACTCTGTTGGTGATATCTACACTCTGTTGGTGATATCTACACTCTGTT
This sequence comes from Cherax quadricarinatus, assembly GCF_038502225.1. Taxonomy (NCBI): domain Eukaryota; kingdom Metazoa; phylum Arthropoda; class Malacostraca; order Decapoda; family Parastacidae; genus Cherax; species Cherax quadricarinatus. The sequence continues at coordinate 5,064,932 of NC_091328.1, read as the reverse complement.
GGTGATATCTACACTCTGTAGGTGATATCTACACTCTGTTGGTGATATCTACACTCTGTTGGTGATATCTACACTCTGTAGGTGATATCTACACTCTGTTGGTGATATCTACACTCTGTTGGTGATATCTACACTCTGTTGGTGATACCTACACTCTTGTTGGTGATATCTACACTCTGTTGGTGATATATTCACTCTCTTGGTGATATCTACACTCTGTTGGTGATATCTACACTCTGTTGGTGATATCTACACTCTGTTGGTGATATCTACACTCTGTTGGTAATATCTACACTCTGTTGGTGATATCTACACTCTGTTGGTGATACCTACACTCTGTTGGTGATATCTACACTCTGTTGGTGATATCTACACTCTCTTGGTGATATCTACACTCTGTTGGTGATGTCTACACTCTGTTGGTGATATCTACACTCTGTTGGTGATATCTACACTCTCTTGGTGATATCTACACTCTCTTGGTGATATATACACACTGTTGGTGATACCTGCACTGTTGGTGATACCTACACTCTGTTTGTGACATCTAAACTCTGTTGGTGACACCTACACTGTTGGTGACACCTACACTGTTGGTGACTCCTACACTGCATATGGCACCTACACTGATGGTGGCACCTACACTGTTGGTGACACCTACACTGTTGTTGACACACCGTTGGTGACACCTACACTGTTGGTCACACCTACACTGTTTTTGACACCTACACCGTTGGTGACACCTACACTGTTGGTCACACCTACACTTTTGGTGACACCTACACTGTTGGTGGCACCTACTCTGTTGGTGACACCTACACTATTGGTGACACCTACACTGTTGGTGACACCTACACTGTTGGTGACACCTACGCTGTTGGTGACACCTACACTGTTGTTGACACCTACACTGTTAGTGACACCTACACTGTTGGTGACACCTACATCGTTGTTGACACCTACACTGTTTTTTTCACTTACACTGTTGGTTTCACCTACACTGTTGGCAATACCTACACTGTTGGTGACACCTACACTGTTGGTGACACCTACACCGTTGGTGACGCCTACACCGTTGGTAACACCTACCTGGAGGTTACCTGGAGGTTATTCCGGGGATCAATGCCCCCGCGGCCCGGTCCATAACCAGGCTTCCCGATGGATCAGGGCCTGATCAACTAGGCTGTTACTGCTGGCCGCACGCAGTCCAACGTACGAGCCACAGCCCGGCTGATCCGGCACTGACTTTAGGTATCTGTCCAGCTCTCTCTTGAAGGCAGCCATGGGTTTATTGGCAATTCCCCTAATGCTTGATGGGAGGCTGTTGAACAGTTTTGGGCCCCGGACACTTATGGTGTTTTCTCTTAGTGTACCAATGGGGCCCCTACTTTTTATTGGGGGCATTTTGTATCGCCTGCCCAGTCTTTTACTTTCGTAGGGAGTGATTTCTGTGTGCAGATTTGGGACCATTCCTTCCAAGATTTTCCAAGTGTAGATTATGATATATCTCTCCCTCCTGCGTTCCAACGAGTACAAGTCAAGTGCTTCCAAGCGTTCCCAGTAGTTAAGGTGCTTGACAGAACTTATACGTGCAGTAAAGGATCTCTGTACACTCTCTAGATCTGCGATTTCACCTGCTTTGAATGGAGATGTTAATGTACAGCAGTATTCCAGCCTAGAGAGAACAAGTGATTTGAAAAGGATCATCATGGGCTTGGCATCTCTCGTTTTGAAAGTTCTCATTATCCATCCTACCATTTTCTTTGCACGTGCGATCGTGGCACTGTTGTGATCCTTGAAAGTGAGATCCTCAGACATTACTACTCCCAGGTCCCTTACATTATTTTTCCGCTCTATTGTATGGCCGGAGTCAGTAGTATACTCTGTTCTAGTTATTATCTCCTCCAGTTTTCCATAACGGAGTAGTTGGAATTTGTCCTCATTGAACATCATATTGTTTACCGTTGCCCACTGGAAAACTTTGTTTATATCTTCTTGGAGGTTAACCGCGTCCTCAGCAGATGACAGCCTCATGCAGATCCTAGTATCATCCGCAAAGTATGATACGGTGCTGTGGTGTATATCTCTGTTTATGTCTGATATGAAGATAAGGAATAAGATGGGGGCGAGTACTGTGCCTTGTGGAACAGAGCTCTTCACTATGGCAGACTCCGATTTAACTCTGTTGACCACTACTCTTTGTGTTCGATTTGTTAGGAAGTTGAAGATCCATCTCCCCACTTTCCCAGTTATTCCTTTAGCACGTATTTTATGGGCTATTACGCCATGATCGCATTTGTCAAATGCTTTTGCAAAGTCTGTGTATATTACATCTGCATTCTGATTTTCTTCCAGTGCATCCAAGGCCATGTCATAGTGATCCAGTAGTTGTGAGAGGCAGGAGCTACCTGCCCTGAACCCATGTTGCCCTGGATTGTGCAGATTTTGGGAATCCAGGTGATTTGCAATCCTGCTTCTTAGCACTCTTTCAAAGATTTTTATGATGTGGGACGTCAGAGCTATTGGTCTATAGTTCTTAGCTAATGCTTTGCTGCCACCTTTATGGAGTGGGGCTATATCCGTTGTTTTAAGTGACTGTGGAATTTCACCCATGTCCAAGCTCCTCCTCCATAGTGTACTTAGGGCCCACGAGAGGGGTTTCTTGCAGTTCTTAATGAAAACAGAGTTCCACGAGTCTGGGCCCGGGGCTGAGTGCATAGGCATGTTGTCAATGGCTTTTTCGAAATCTATCGGAGTTAGGGTAATGTCGGAAATCTGGCATACATTTATGGAGTTTTGAGGCTCATTCATGAAGAAATCATTTGGGTCGTCGATCCTCAGACCGATTAGTGGTTCACTAAACACAGAGTCGTACTGGGATTTCAATATTTCATTCATTTCCTTGTTGTCATCTGTGTAAGTCCCATCCTGTCTGAGTAAGGGCCCAATACTAGATGTGGTATTTGCCTTGTTTTTGGCATATGAAAAGAAATATTTTGAATTTCTTTCAATTTTACTAATAGCTTTAAGCTTCTCCTGCCTCTCCTGGTTCCTGTAAGAGTCATTTAGCTTAAGTTCGATAGTTTCCACTTCCCTGGTCAGCGCCTCCTTTCGTGTATCAGATATTCTAGCACTCCTGAGGAGCTCAGTGACTCTTCGTCGTCTTCTGTAGAGGGAGCGTCTTTTTCTCTCCAGTTTACTCCTGCTATTCTTCTTTCTTAGGGGAATATGCCTAGAACATGCTTCGGCTACCAGGAAGTTGATCCTTTCAAGGCACTGGCTTGGATCCATGTCATTTAAGACATCTTCCCAACATGTTTCGTTTAGGACATGGTTTACCTGGTCCCAGTTGATGTTCTTGTTGTTGAAATTGTATTTTGTGAAGACACCTTCACAGGTACATGCATTCTGCTGTTCAGGACCCCTATGCATGTACGTCTGGGCTTCGATTAGATTGTGATCTGAATTAGTTGTTTTTTATATTCTTATGTCTCTTATCAGGTCCTCATTATTTGTGAAGATAAGGTCAAGTGTGTTTTCTAGTCTTGTTGGCTCCACTATCTGCTGGCTTAAGGTGTGTTTTTCGCAGAGACTTAGTAGCTCATGTGTGTGTGACCTTTCATCTGCGCTACCTCCGGGGATTGTTTCAGCTATAACATTATTTGCTACATTCTTCCATTTTGTATGCCTTAGGTTGAAATCACCAAGCAGTAAGATGTTTGGGGATGGAGCTGGAAGGTTTTACAAACAGTAATCGATTTTCAGTAGCTGTTCCTTGAACTGTTGTGAGGTTGCATCTGGTGGCTTGTATACAACCACAATGACTAGGTTTTGGTTCTCGATCTTTATTGATAGAACTTCAACTACCTCATTTGTGGTGTTCAGCAACTCCGTGCAGATAAGGGACTCTTTGACATACAGGCCAACCTCCCCTTGTTGCCTGTTTTTTCTGTCGCATCTAAAAAGGTTGTAACCACTTATCCATATTTCACTGTCAAAGTGATCTTTTGTGTGAGTCTCTGTGAAGGCTGCAAACATTGCATTAGACTCCACTAGAAGTCCACTGATAAAAGGTATTTTGTTGTTGGTGGATGGCTTAAGGCCCTGTATATTAGCAAATATGAACGAGGTTGTATTCTGTGTTTGTTGAGGGGATTTTGTTATTGGCATCAGTAGTTGTAAATCTGGAGGGCCATGGGTGGCCACTGGCTGCGCCTCCAGTCCAACAAGGCTCCAAGGTGGTGGACTATTTTTGTTATTTCCTTCCATTTTCTTTTTTCGTTTCCTGCCACTAAAAAATCACCTGGAGTTGGGTTGTCGTAGCTACTATTGTTTGTCTTGTGGGGTCTGTGCCTCCTGGTCCCCTTTAGATGGTATGCAGGGCACTCGATGTTGTAACACTGCTTCTGGAGGACCGAGGAGTGGCACATTTTTGGGTGAAAGAAAGTACAGGAAGAAGAACGACACACTCCTTTAGACAAGAGGTCGCTACATTTTTTGGGATGGTCAAAGTTGCATGTCCCATTTTTTTCCCCACTACACTGTTGGTGACACCTACACCGTTGGTGACATCTACACTGTTGGTGACACCTACACTGTTGGTTACACCTACACTGTTGGTGACACCTACACTGTTAGTGACATCTACACTGTTGGTGACACCTACACTGTTGGTGGCACCTACACTGTTGGTGGCACCTACACTGTTGGTGACACCTACACCGTTGGTGACACCTACACTGTTGGTGACACCTACACTGTTGGTGACACCTACACCACTGGTGACACCTACACTGTTGGTGACACCTACACTGTTGGTGACACCTACACCATTGGTGACACCTACACCGTTGGTGACACCTACACTGTTGGTGACACCTACACCGTTGGTGATATCTACACCGTTGGTGACACTTACACCGTTGGTAACACCTACATCGTTGGTGACACCTACACTGTTGGTTTCACCTACACTGTTGGTTTCACCTACACTGTTGGTGATACCTACACTGTTGGTGACACCTACACTGTTGGTGACACCTTCACTGTTGGTGACACCTATACTGTTGGTGACACCTACACCGTTGGTGATACCTACACCGTTGGTGACACCTACACCGTTGGTATCACCTACACTGTTGGTGACACCTACACTGTTGGTGACATCTACACTGTTGGTGACACCTACACTGTTGGTGGCACCTACACTGTTGCTGACACCTACACCCTTGGTGACACCTACACTGTTGGTGGCACCTACACTGTTGGTGACACCTACACCGTTGGTGACACCTACACCGTTGGTGACACCTACACCGTTGGTCACACCTACACCGTTAGTCACACCTACACTGTTGGCCACACCTACACTATTGGTGACACACTGTTGGTGACACCTACACTGTTGGTGACACCTACACTATTGGTGACACACTGTTGGTGACACCTACACTATTGGTGACACTTACACTGTTGGTGACACCTACACTCTGTAGAAAAACAATGCACAACTGAGTCCTTTTCCACGGAGTTCGTGTCACACTAATGAACCTCGAAGCTGTCCAACTTTGTACAGCAGCCATGAAGTCAGAGTCACGTTCAACTCCCCAGCGGGGGTTAATGGCGGACTGTTTACATGTACACGAGTCAAGAGAAGACTACCGCAACCCTGTAAACGTAATGAATGATGATATTACACATCCAGTTACCTACATGTAAGTGATATAGGCTATGGAGCCTAGTTTATCCTAGGTAATTTACGCTACGTATGATAATTGTAGCTATGTGTACCTGTACCTAATTAAACTTACTAAATGAGATCAAATCAATACAGGAGAGGCTGTACAACTGAAAGAATGTAGAGATTAAGAGAAATGTCGTTAGGTGGTTTATCCTCCCTTGCTTAACTCTCTTTTCATTCTTCACTTATTCCCTCACTTCCCTTCTCTCGCACTGCACCAACCCTCATGTTATCTAGGCTTCACCTGTTCCTTTCACGTCTCCCACTCATTAAGTGGTTAATTGGGTTTAAAGCTTATCGATTCGCGAGTCTCCTTATGGCTGATGTGTCGTGGGGGTTCGGTAAGAGATATAATGGTTGAAGATAAACACAGTTGTGGATGGTAACGCTGTATATCTTGTCAGACTGGTAAGGAAAGAGGGCCCAGTCTGCCGTGTTACTCCTTGCTCGTATGTCTAAGCGTGGAGTGAGGACGAGGCAGAGAGACCCACTCACTCATGCTGCATCCCGTGACGTCATACAGTCACTCGGCCTAATAGGGATCTTCTATATAAACACATGGATGGTACTATGATACTCAGCTAATCTATACATACAACACATGTAAAGGAGGATCAGCAACTATGCTGACAGATTATGTTACCACTTCACTACTAATCCAGAATGCTTTGATTCCAAGTATGAACTGTAAGTGTATATATATATATACACACATCAATATAATGGGGTCCACCTCTGGTATAAATTGTGGGACCCATAGCCTCGGAGAAGTGGATAAAAAGGCTTCAAGGAAGAATATTTGGATTTCTTCCTGAAGCCATTTGAATATTCCACTTCCCCTACCACCCCATCTTTTAAACTATTTTTTTTTACCAATAGGAATATTTTATTACATAATATGGCACAGAAGATTTAAGAGATACATTGTTGATATAAAGGTGGCATATATATATATATATATATATATATATATATATATATATATATATATATATATATATATATATATATATATATATATATATATATATATATATATATATATATACATGTTGTTACGTGTGTATCACCGATTATAAGGCGAAAATCTCATCAATATATACTTGTTAGGATATATATAAGGTTCCACCCACTCACTACACGCACCCTGACCTTTCATCCCTTGATTCCTTTAACGATTCAACAAGAAAACCAGGTGGAAATAAATGGTATAAAATACCGACACAATGGCAATATAAACACAAATGCAGTATAATGTGATCCTTTATTGACTACGTTTCGCCCACACAGTGGGCTTTTTCAAGTCACAAACAGAACTACCTGGGGTGGAAGGAACGCGAGTATTTATAGTCCGGCTGAGGTCAGGTGAAGAATGCTGCATCTGATGATGTACCGAGTTGGGTTGTAGAGTCTAAAAACTTGGGTAGCTTGGAAAGGAGACTGGACAAGTTTGTGAGCAGACCTTCTACAGTGTTCTTATCATCGCTATCCCACATAAGAACACTGTAGAAGGTCTGCTCACAAACTTGTCCAGTCTCCTTTCCAAGCTACCCAAGTTTTTAGACTCTACAACCCAACTCGGTACATCATCAGATGCAGCATTCTTCACCTGACCTCAGCCGGACTATAAATACTCGCGTTCCTTCCACCCCAGGTAGTTCTGTTTGTGACTTGAAAAAGCCCACTGTGTGGGCGAAACGTAGTCAATAAAGGATCACATTATACTGCATTTGTGTTTATATTGCCAAGAAAACCAGGTATTTACACCTGGACAACGAGCACCGCCTACTCTCCCTTCTTCACCCTCGGCCTCATCTCGTTCCCTTCACCCTCCATCCCTCCACATACCTCACTTCCTGTTTTTCCCCTCCTCCACATTGCTTCCACCTCCTTTACTCAATCCAATCCTTCTTTCTCTGCCCACTCGTGCTTCCACCCCTCCCCCCTTCCTCCTCCAGTCCCTCCTATCCACCCCACCATTCACCCTACAGTTCTTGACTGCGATTTATGGCCAGAATATATTACAGACCAATAAATCAATGGCCACAAACCCGAGGGAAAGTAAGTACGTTTTTAAGGGATTTCATTCAGCTGTGAGCTGTAATAATTTCCAGCTATACATGCATCACCATGTTACCAAAATTTGTATTAGTGATATACTTTTTTCCATAAGAGAGAGAGAGAGAGAGAGAGAGAGAGAGAGAGAGAGAGAGAGAGAGAGAGAGAGAGAGAGAGAGAGAGAGAGAGAGAGAGAGAGAGAGAGAGAGAGAGAGAGAGAGAAAAGCAATTGTTGTATCCCATAGCTTGACTGGTAGTGTACTCAGCTCACACACTGAAGTCCCTAGTTCGATCCCCGATACGGGTGGGAACATTAGGACGTGTTTCCTTAAGACACCTGCTGTAATAACACAGGTATCTGGGTGTTAATCGGCTGGTGTTGGTTGCATCCTGGGGACAAAACTGATCTAATTTGCCCGAAATGCTCTGCATAACAAGCGGCTTTCTATATAATAGTATGTCATTAATGTCAGCTATGGTCTATATATATTGTACATGTACTTGTAGAAATAAATATCATTATTATTATTATTATTATTATTATTATTATTATTATTATTATTATTATTATTATTATTATTATTATTATTATTATTTATGTGTAAGACTGGTATATAATACCGACAAGATGAAATTAAGACACATGTGCAACATCTGGGTATCTTTATTGTAGACGTTTCGCCATCCAGTGGCTTTATCAGTACAAATTCCAGGACATAACTTGACAGTAAGACTATGTACAGAAGATGAGGTAATCAGTCCATCAACCTAGGAGTAGGTGCGAAGAACACCATAGTCGTGGAGATTCTGAAGCAGAAGCAAGGATCCTGGCGCTTATATAGTAACGTCAGGTGTAGCAGACGAGGGCATAGTCACTGGTAGGCGGGATTCCCCAGTGGAAGTAGGTCCTTCCCAAAGAGATGGGTTAGTTGTAGTAGTAGTTGTCGTAGTCGTGAAGGTTATGTACATGTCCTCAGAATTAAGATTCCATGATGTTACAGTGTCTGACAAGTTGTGTAAGAATGGTATATAATACCTCATCTTCTGTACATTATTTTTATTTATAAACCAAAGAGCTGCAATTCTGGTTGAGTCCTTGACGACCTCTTGTTAAGCTGTCAAGCTTAACAATGCTCACGTTACAGCAGTGAAAATGTAGATGGAGACGTTTCGCCAACGTTGGCGTCAACAGTCCAATACGGAAAATAAACGGTAGAAGACGGGAGTATAGAATATAAGATGATCAGTCCCTCAGCCTTGGTAAATCTGAATATAAATTCATTCGTCAGTGTTGTCTTGGCTGCGGTCAAGCTCAGCCATGAAATGTTTTCTCACTGCAAAATTATCGAGTAAAATAGTGGAAGACTAAGATACAAAAAAAAGTCGTATATATCTAAAAAAAATACTTTTTCCCTGGAACACTTGTTGTGTGTGTGTGTGTGTGTGTGTGTGCGTGCTTGTGTGTATGCATATATTAGTACGCTCATGTGCATGTATCTGTGCGTGCGCCCTCGTGTGTATATGTGTGTGCGCGCGCGCTCGTGTGGGTGTATGACCCACTTAATATTTGTATTTATAACTCATTACAATTGTGACCAGGTGTGGACGTATCAGTGGTTCATTACTTTGTAATTTGTTCATGACTGCAACCATGTATAGGAGTGAGGCTGATTCATTACCTCTGTAACTTGCCATGATTGTGACCAGATCTACCTGGAGTTCATTACCTTTGTAACTAGTTAATCTATCATAACTTTGGGGTCCAGTCCCTGGACCCATTACGTACCTTTGTAATCTTTTGACTACCGTCCACAGGATGGGTATGGGGTGCATAATAAAGATATTAAATTAACACTTGTTGTATGGGAGCGACTGTGGGAGAGGAGGCTGTGTTACAGAGTCTTTGTTGCCGAGGCTGTGTTGCGGAGGCTGGAAGTGATCCAGGGC
>NC_091328.1:5012687-5050187 GCF_038502225.1 Cherax quadricarinatus | reverse complement strand
TTCGAAGATATACCCGAGTGTCTCATTTGTCACCGTGTCGGTGACAAAGGGCCTGCTTAGTATGGGCCAACAGGCCTGCTGCAGTGTTCCTCCTTTCTTATGTTCTTATTACCCACAATGCCCACTGTGACGCTGTCAGTGTGCCTGGAGATGTGACGGCTACCCACACTGCCCACTGCATCGCTGTTAGTGTGCCTGGAGATGTGACGGCTACCCACACTGCCCACTGCATCGCTGTTAGTGTGCCTGGAGATGTGACGGCTACCCACACTGCCCACTGCATCGCTGTTAGTGTGCCTGGAGATGTGACGGCTACCCCACACTAGTGTGTATAACTTCCTGGTTGGAATTATTAACAGGCTTCCTGTCTGCAGTCACCATGAAGGTAGAAGTTACATTCTTGTCTCTGTTGGTACTGAATAACTTAGCACCTTATACACGGCATTCTGCCGCTTTGTTCCGATTCTTTAAGTCATACTTCGGTGTTATCGTTTATGAGAATATCGAATCAAGGGATTTAAGTTTGTTAAATTTAGATTTACAAAGGCCATAGGTAAGTATTGGTTTTCAAAGTTTTCGATGAGTGGAACAATCTTCCGAGTACTGTAATAGAAGCTAAAACCTTGGGCAGCTTTACAAGAGATTGAGCAGATATATGAGTGAGAAGGGCTGGGTTTGATTAGTATCTGTGGATATTACAGCTAATTCTTGGAAAGCTTTGGGGAGAGGCTGAACAAGTGGGTGAGTGGAAATGGGTAGTTTGGAGGACCTGCTTAGTTTTGGCCAGTAGGCCTACTGCAGTGTTCCTATATTTTTATATTCTTTTGTAGGCTGGTTAATAGGGTTGAAAGCCTATCGACCACACGAGGGTCATGAAGGCTACTCGTAAATTCAAAGTTCCTGGGAGAATCTTGAGTTTTCCCTGAGTTACGTTTATTGTCTTCTCTGAGGATGAGGGTCCCCAGTCCAGCTATAGAGGTGGTACCTCCCTCTCTGTCTCTGTGTCTCTCTGTGTCTCTCTCTCTCTCTCTCTCTCTCTCTCTCTCTCTCTCTCTCTCTCTCTCTCTCTCTCTCTCTCTCTCTCTCTCTCTCTCTCTCTCTCTCTCTCTCTCATACATACATACGCTGCGAGAAATACACCTCTCAGTGTGTATATGTTTCTTGAGCATACAATTAATCTCAGTTCTTGTATATCGGTCTATTGCTACTACAATTACCGTAATTGACTTTCCGGTCTCCTTGTTCACAAGGCAGTAAGTCATTTGTTTTTTTCACGAAGTCACATTAACTGCAAATTACAACATATATATATATATATATTTTGCTACTAAGTTCGGAATTTTGAAATTAATTAAAAGTAGGATGTAATTAAAAAAAAGCCGTGTTTTAAATTTCACTTTCTCGTTGAACTTTTAATAAATCTTTCGACAAGATAAACGAACCAGGTTTATTTCTCTCGTGTAAATGCTGAGAGTCAGTACACTTTAATCCCCAGTGATGAACAGGTCGCGTTCAACCTTAATGACCCTAGTGTAGTCGATAGGCTTTAAACCCCATTAACCCACTTAAAACTTTTATCCCTATTGTTCTGTTTACATATCTGTATATTATGGTCACAGTAAACCCCGTATACTGTGTACTGATATTTAATGTATAACCTGACATGTATATTAATTATATAGTGAGGTATACTGAATGTATATCATATATACAGCGAGGTATACTGAATGTGTATCATATATATAGTGAGGTATACTGAATGTATATCATATATACAGCGAGGTATACTGAATGTATATCATATATACAGTACATAAGAACATAAGAACATAAGAACGAAGGAACACTGCAGAAGGCCTACTGGCCCATGCGAGGCAGGTCCAAGTCTCCTACCGGCTTAAGCCAATGCACCCAACCTAGTCAGGTCAGGTCACATTGACTTAAGGGAGGAACACGGCAACCGACCTGGTAGCACAAGCTATCAGGTCTAACTCACACCCACCCACATCCACTCATGTATTTATCCAACCTATTTTTAAAGCTACACAACGTTCTGGCCTCTATAACGGTACTTGGGAGTTTGTTCCACTCATCCACAACTCTATTACCAAACCAGTACTTTCCTATATCCTTCCTGAATCTGAATTTTTCCAACTTAAAACCATTGCTGCGAGTCCTGTCTAGGCTAGATATTTTCAGCACACTATTTACATCCCCTTTATTTATTCCTGTCTTCCATTTATACACCTCAATCATATCCCCCCTAATTCTACGTCTTTCTAGAGAGTGCAGTTTCAGGGCCCTTAGTCTATCCTCATAGGGAAGGTTTCTGATACATGGGATCAACTTTGTCATCCTCCTTTGTACATTTTCCAGAGAATTTATATCCATTCTGTAATACGGTGACCAAAACTGTGCAGCATAATCTAAATGAGGCCTAACCAAGGATGTATAGAGTTGAAGAACAACCTGAGGACTCCTATTATTTATGCTTCTTGATATGAAGCCAAGGATTCTATTAGCTTTATTGCGAACACTTATGCACTGTTGTCTTGGTTTCAGATTACTGCTAACCAGAACTCCTAAATCTTTTTCGCAATCCGTAATATTAAGATCTACATTATTTAGTTTATATGTGGCATGGTTATTGTCCTGTCCAACATTTAGAACTTTGCATTTGTCTATATTAAACTGCATCTGCCACTTCTCCGACCACTGCATCAGTCTATTCAAATCTTCCTGGAGTGCTCGAATGTCCTCGTCAGAATGAATTCGACGGCCTATTTTGGTGTCATCGGCAAACTTGCCGATGTCGCTCTTTATGCCCTCATCTATGTCGTTTATGTAGATTGTGAACAGCAGGGGGCCCAACACTGACCCCTGTGGAACACCGCTCGTGACACTTCCCCACTCTGATTTCTCCCCATTTATGCAAACTTTCTGCTGCCTATTTGTCAACCATGCCTCTATCCAGGAAAAAATTTCTCCTATTCCATGTGCTTTAATTTTCCTCAATAGTCTCTGATGTGGGACCCTGTCAAAAGCCTTACTGAAGTCCATATACACAATATCATATTCATTACCATGATCTACCTCCTCAAATACCTTAGTGAAAAAAGTTAATAAATTCGTAAGGCAGGAACGCCCCTTTGTAAAACCATGCTGAGATTCGTTGATTAATTTATGCTTTTCAAGGTGGCTACGAACTGCCTCGGCAATTATTGATTCCATAAATTTTCCCACTATGGAGGTTAGGCTTATTGGTCTATAGTTCGAAGCTAAGGACCTGTCACCTGTTTTGAAAATAGGTATCACATTTGCCATTTTCCACTTATCTGGCACCATGCCAGTTTGTAGTGATATGTTGAAAAGATTAGCCAAAGGTGTGCTAAGCTCCTCTTTACATTCCTTTAGAACCCTTGCATACAGTTCATCAGGGCCTGGGGATTTGTTAGGTTTTAATTTATCTATTTGCCTAAGGACCATGTCACTTGTGACCCTAATAGTGCACAGTTTATTATCGTCCTGTTCTACATAATTTATCATTACTGGAATATCGCTGGTATCCTCATGTGTAAAAACTGAGAGGAAGTATGTGTTAAAAATTCTACACATTTCCTTATCACTGTCAGTGAGCTGACCCGAGGAACTTTTGAGTGGGCCTATCTTGTCCCTGATCTTACTTCTGTATACCTGAAAGAATCCTTTTGGGTTAGTCTTCGATTCTCTTGCAACTTTAGCCTCATAATCTCTTTTTGCTTTTCTAATTCCCTTTTTTATTTCTCTCTTTAACTGAATATATCGATTTCTCAATTGCCCCTCTCCTCTTTTGATTTGCCTATATATGCCTCTCTTTTGACCAATCAGATATTTTAATCTATTGTTCATCCATTTAGGATCATTTTTGTTTGATCTGATTTCCCTATTTGGAACATAATTTGACTGAGCAGCTAGAACTATGCCCTGGAAAGCATCATATCGGCAACCATCACCACCTACCTGACCCTTAGTCAGGTCATTCCAGTTCAGCCCACCTAAGTAATTTTTCAGTCCTATGAAATCAGCCAAGCGAAAGTCAGGGACGGAGACTTGATTGCCATTATTAGGGGAATTCCATGATATATTAAAACTGAGTGATTTGTGATCACTTTCCCCAAGCTCATCATTAACCTCAAGATTATTAATTAGTGTTTCCCTACTGGCAAGAACCAAGTCAAGCAGGTTATTTCCCCTAGTTGGCTCTGTCACAAACTGTTTTAAAAAACAATCCTGGATCGTATCAAGAAAGTCACCTGACTCTAAATTTCCTGTCAAATTGCTACAGTCAATCTGTCTATAGTTGAAATCTCCCATTAGCACAACATTTTCGTGTGTAGATGCCTTACGAATTTCGTCCCATAGAAGTTTACTGCACTCCCTATCAAGATTTGGGGCCCTGTAAATCACACCCAAAATTAGTTTTTCTCGGCCCTCGAGAAGCTGTAACCAAACAGATTCAGTGGATGACGCTTCTAATTTAATATCTTGTCTAACACAACAATTTAAATTGTCTCTGACATACATCGCTACTCCACCACCTTTCCTGTTGACCCTGTCAGTGTGGAATAATTTATAGCCTTGTGTGTGACATTCAGAGGGCATCTCTCTATCTTTCAGATTGAGCCAGGTCTCTGTTATAACAATAATATCTATGTTTCCTGCACTTGCAATTAATCTTAGCTCATCTATCTTATTTCTTACACTCCTGCTATTAGTATAGTAAACCTTAAGGGAGCTAGTCCCTTGCTGCCCTCTGCTGTCCCCCTTTGTTTGCTGACCTGATCTATTGTCTTTATTTATAACTTCATGCTGAATGCCTTTTATACATTTACTGTTTCCAACCCAAGTGTTGCAACCTGCTTGTTTCCCACACTCACCCATACCTCTATCTTCCATCAGTTTAAAATCATAGGCATTTCACCAATGGCCTTCTCAATCGAGTCTGCAAGTGCTACCACCCCAGCCCCAGAGAGATGTACCCCATCCCTTGCATACATATCATGTTTGCCATAAAAGTTGTTCCAGTTGTCAATGAATGGGATTGCAAGTTCCTTGCAGTATCTGTCTAGCCAGCAATTTACACCAATTGCCCTAGACAACCATTCATTTCCTACTCCCCTTCTAGGCAAGATGCTACATATGATTGGGATCCCTCCCTTAGACTTAATGAAATCTATAGCTGACCTGTACTTATCTAGCAGCTCTTCTCTCCTACCCTTCCCAATATCATTTCCACCAGCACTGAGACAGATAATGGGCTTGTTCCCATTACCTGACATGATATTATCCAGCCTGTTGACAATGTCCCCAACACCAGCTCCAGGGAAGCACACTCTATCTCTCATCTTCTTATTCCTATTACAAAAAGCACGGTCAATATATCTTACCTGAGAGTCACCAACCACAAGAATGCGCTTACCTCCATTAGCAGGGGCAGTAGTACCCTTACCTTCACTGGCCACTGAAGTACATTCATCCTGAAGAACAGAGAAGCGATTTCCTACCTTCAGATCTTCACTCTTAACTTTCCTTACCCTGATGCGCCTTCCATCACTGTGAACCACTCGCCACTTGTAGCAGGTGCTGGACTGCACCTCACTGCTGGTAGCCGTTGCTACCTCCCCAACTACAGCCTCCTCACAGCGAGAGACAAACTGCACCTCACTTGAAGCCTCATTCCCCACAACTCCAGCCACCTCACACTCTCTCCCAGACCCATTGAGGTGGACCTTCAGCCTCCTAATCTCCTCCTGGAGAAGCAAGACCTCCTCCTTCAACTCTCCAACCTCAATTTTTAAAACACTGCAGAAGCAAGCCATGCTTTGTAACCGTCCACACTAATCCCCAAAGCAGCTCGGTAAGGTATACTGAATGTATATCATATATACAGTGAGGTATACTGAATGTATATCATATATACAGTGAGGTATACTGAATGTATATCATATATACAGTGAGGTATACTGAATGTATATCATATATACAGTGAGGTATACTGAATGTATATCATATATACAGTAAGGTATACTGAATGTATATCATATATACAGTAAGGTATACTGAATGCATATCATATATACAGTAAGGTATACTGAATGCATATCATATATACAGTAAGGTATACTGAATGCATATCATATATACAGTAAGGTATACTGAATGTATATCATTATATAGTGATATATTGAATGTATATATCGTTATATACAGTGAGGTATATTGAGCACATATCATTGTTATATACAGTGAAGAAATAATGTATACCCTATCGTTATATACAACGAGAGATATTAGGTATCCCTCGTTATATACAACAAGGAATACCTAATATTTCTCACCTCTTATTTTTGTGGGTGAGATTAAACCACAATGTTGAAAGTAACACTTGTTGACTCAAAGACCAGATGTTAATTATTATTATAATCATGGGGAGCGCTAAACCCATAGGGTTATACAGCGCATGTGGGGGATGGAAGGTATTTAGGCTCAGTTCAGGGAACCGAAGCACAGATCCAATTCCCTAGATCAAGAGCCCCTCACCTGTGTCAAGGAACCTCCCTTGATGGGAGCAGATGTTAAAATTATCGTCGCAAAATTTAAAACACCTGTACGACTGCTTCAACAAGATTATTAAACCAATCGGAATTATTTTCCATCCCGCATCAAGCTGTTTAAAAATTATGACGGGAGATAACCAGGCCAGGAGCTGTCGGAGGAAAATAAACAACCACATACCCACCTTCCTCACTGGAATACATAGGTTATCTGACAGAGTCCTACCCCTGGTTTACCAGTCACCTGCTCTCAGCTACAGCTTATCCAGGCCTGTATAGGCCTGGATAAGATTGGTGTCCTTAGCCAAGCGTCGTCACATTAAGAGGATATCCATTATCCCAGGATGTTTTTGTCGAGGCAGAGACTACAATATCCTCGACTTGATGTCTGTAATAACGTAAAAAGAGTGTTATTAAGGTGTTAGAATGAGCACGCAACACCAGCGTCATCAACCGGGTGTTACAATGAGCACGCAACACCAGCGTCATCAACCAGGTGTTACAATGAACACGTAACACCAGCGTCATCAACCAGGTGTTACAATGAGCACGTAACACCAGCGTCATCAACCAGGTGTTACAATGAACACGTAACACCAGCGTCATCAACCGGGTGTTACAATGAATACGTAACACCAGCGTCATCAACCAGGTGTTACAATGAACACGTAACACCAGCGTCATCAACCAGGTGTTACAATGAACACGTAACACCAGCGTCATCAACCAGGTGTTACAATAAACACGTAACACCAGCGTCATCAACCGGGTGTTACAATGAACACGTAACACCAGCGTCATCAACCAGGTGTTACAATGAACACGTAACACCAGCGTCATCAACCAGGTGTTACAATGAACACGTAACACCAGCGTCATCAACCAGGTGTTACAATGAACACGTAACACCAGCGTCATCAACCAGGTGTTACAATGAACACGTAACACCAGCGTCATCAACCAGGTGTTACAATAAACACGTAACACCAGCGTCATCAACCGGGTGTTACAATGAACACGTAACACCAGCGTCATCAACCAGGTGTTACAATGAACACGTAACACCAGCGTCATCAACCAGGTGTTACAATGAACACGTAACACCAGCGTCATCAACCAGGTGTTACAATGAACACGTAACACCAGCGTCATCAACCAGGTGTTACAATGAACACGTAACACCAGCGTCATCAACCAGGTGTTACAATGAACACGTAACACCAGCGTCATCAACCAGGTGTTACAATGAACACGTAACACCAGCGTCATCAACCAGGTGTTACAATGAACACGTAACACCAGCGTCATCAACCAGGTGTTACAATGAACACGTAACACCAGCGCCATCAACCAGGTGTTACAATAAACACATAACACCAGCGTCATCAACCGGGTGTTACAATGAACACGTAACACCAGCGTCATCAACCGGGTGTTACAATGAACACGTAACACCAGCGTCATCAACCAGGTGTTATAAGAAGAACATAAGAACATAAGAACGAAGGAACACTGCAGAAGGCCTACTGGCCCATGCGAGGCAGGTCCAAGTCTCCCACCGGCTTAAGCCAATGCACCCAACCTAGTCAGGTCAGGTCACATTGACTTAAGGGAGGAACACGGCAACCGACCTGGTAGCACAAGCTATCAGGTCCAACTCCCACCCACCCACATCTACTCATGTATCTATCCAACCTATTTTTAAAGCTACACAACGTTCTGGCCTCTATAACGGTACTTGGGAGTTTGTTCCACTCATCCACAACTCTATTACCAAACCAGTACTTTCCTATATCCTTCCTGAATCTGAATTTTTCCAACTTAAAACCATTGCTGCGAGTCCTGTCTAGGCTAGATATTTTCAGCACACTATTTACATCCCCTTTATTTATTCCTGTCTTCCATTTATACACCTCAATCATATCTCCCCTAATTCTACGTCTTTCTAGAGAGTGCAGTTTCAGGGCCCTTAGTCTATCCTCATAGGGAAGGTTTCTGATACATGGGATCAACTTTGTCATCCTCCTTTGTACATTTTCCAGAGAATTTATATCCATTCTGTAATACGGTGACCAAAACTGTGCAGCATAATCTAAATGAGGCCTAACCAAGGATGTATAGAGTTGAAGAACAACCTGAGGACTCCTATTATTTATGCTTCTTGATATGAAGCCAAGGATTCTATTAGCTTTATTGCGAACACACTGTTGTCTTGGTTTCAGATTACTGCTAACCAGAACTCCTAAATCTTTTTCGCAATCCGTAATATTAAGATCTACATTATTTAGTTTATATGTGGCATGGTTATTGTCCTGTCCAACATTTAGAACTTTGCATTTGTCTATATTAAACTGCATCTGCCACTTCTCCGACCACTGCATCAGTCTATTCAAATCTTCCTGGAGTGCTCGAATGTCCTCGTCAGAACACGTAACACCAGCGTCATCAACCAGGTGTTACAATGAACACGTAACACCAGCGTCATCAACCAGGTGTTACAATGAACACGTAACACCAGCGTCATCAACCAGGTGTTACAATGAACACGCAACACCAGCGTCATCAACCGGGTGTTACAATGAACACGTAACACCAACGTCATCAACCAGGTGTTATAATGAACACGTAACACCAGCGTCATCAACCAGGTGTTACAATGAACACGTAACACCAGCGTCATCAACCAGGTGTTACAATGAACACGTAACACCAGCGTCATCAACCGGGTGTTACAATGAATACGTAACACCAGCGTCATCAACCAGGTGTTACAATGAACACGTAACACCAGCGTCATCAACCAGGTGTTACAATGAACACGTAACACCAGCGTCATCAACCAGGTGTTACAATGAACACGTAACACCAGCGTCATCAACCAGGTGTTACAATGAACATGTAACACCAGCGTCATCAACCAGGTGTTACAATAAACACGTAACACCAGCGTCATCAACCAGGTGTTACAATGAACACGTAACACCAGCGTCATCAACCAGGTGTTACAATGAACACGTAACACCAGCGTCATCAACCGGGTGTTACAATGAACACGTAACACCAGCGTCATCAACCAGGTGTTACAATGAACACGTAACACCAGCGTCATCAACCAGGTGTTACAATGAACACGTAACACCAGCGTCATCAACCAGGTGTTACAATGAACACGTAACACCAGCGTCATCAACCAGGTGTTACAATGAGCACGCAACACCAGCGTCATCAACCAGGTGTTACAATGAGCACGCAACACCAGCGTCATCAACCAGGTGTTACAATGAGCACGCAACACCAGCGTCATCAACCAGGTGTTACAATGAGCACGCAACACCTAGCATCACCAACCGGGTGTTGCTACAAAACAGAATAAACTCAGCATTTCACAGATATAATTCAGTTCCCTAACACAACACACACAAATGTCCTTCACTTGTAAACACGTACATCACTATATTTGATATCCAGAAATTTAAACAGCGGCCGCGTGTATAATAACACATAAAACTCTGAAGCCTTGCATGATAATAGACTCACAATCATTGCACACCCACTTTACTTTGAAGTATATTGGACATTATGTATGTAGATTTGTAATCAGTCCTTTCAGGATTTTCCAGGACATGTTATGATACATCTTTGTCCCTGGAGCTTCCAGGAATGTAGTGGTTACTGATTATATATATATATATATATATATATATATATATATATATATATATATATATATATATATATATATATATATATATATATATATATATATCAGTAACCACTATATTCCTATATAAAAATAACGCATTAACCAAAAATCCTTTGGAGATTTATTTTTGTATTAAATTGTGTTCATATCTACATTTACCGTTTATTACCTGTATTTATTGCTCGATCCCCTGGTTTTCTTTTTTCCCTTTTTTTAAAAAAACGTGACTGTACATATGAAACTGGATAACTCCAATAATATTTTTGACTTTGGTGTTCTCCATGGCTTCCTCTGTTATTATAGCAGAGCGGTGATGTTTTATGTGTTTATTATATTTATAATGCTGCAACAAGTGCCAGAGATGAATAGTCGAAAATTTCCTTTTTTTCTCCTGGCACCAGATAACGAGTCTGGCACAGAACTGGCACAGCAGTTTACGATCCTCCGTCCTTTTCTCATCTTCCTCTTGGGTTATTACTGTGGGTGGGTGGGTTCGTGGGTGGGTTCGTGGGTGGGTTCGTGGGTGGGTTCGTAATGGGACTATAATGGGATTCTATTTACATTTTCCAACGTGTTTCGTTGCAGTTAAGTCTGGGTTCGTACACTAGGCTACGCAAAAACACTAGGCTACGCAACAACACTAGGCTACGCAATAACACTAGGCTATACAACACTAGGTTACACAACACTAGATTACACAACACTATGCTACAAAGCAACACTAGGCTACACAACACTAGGTTACACAACACTAGGTTAAACAACACTAGGCTACACAACACTAGGTTACACAACACGACCTAGAAAAGACCGAACTTGCACACGAAAATCACTCACAACGAAAGCAAAAGACTTGGCAGACGATGCAACATCCCCCCAATGAAAAGCAGGGGTGTCACTAGCACGTTAAGAGACCATACAATAAGTGTCAGGGGCCCGAGACTGTTCAACTGCCTCCCAGCATACATAAGGGGGATTACCAATAGACTCTTGGCTGTCTTCAAGAATGCACTGGACAAGCACCTAAAGTCGGTATCTGACCAGCCGGGTTGTGGCTCGTACGTTGAATTGTGTGCAGCCAGCAGTAACAGCCTGGTTGATCAGGCTCTGATCCACAATGAGGCCTGGTCACAGACCGGGCCGCGGGGGCGCTGACCCCCGGAACTCTCTCCAGGTAAACTCCAGGTAGGCTACACAACACTAGGCTACACAGCAACACTAGATTACACAACACTAGGCTACATAGCAACACTAGGCTACACAACACTAGGTTACACAGCACTATGCTACACATCAACACTAGGCTACACAACAACACTAGGCTACACAACAACACTAGGCTACACAACAACACTAGGCTACACAACACTAGGCTACACAACAACACTAGGCTACACAACACTAGGCTACACAACAACACTAGGCTACACAACAGCACTAGGCTACACAACACTAGGTTACACAACACTAGGCTACACATCAACACTAGGCTACACATCAACACTAGGCTACACAACAACACTAGGCTACACAACAACACTAGGCTACACAACAACACTAGGCTACACAACAACACTAGGCTACACAACAACACTAGGCTACACAACAACACTAGGCTACACAACAACACTAGGCTACACAACAACACTAGGCTACACAACAACACTAGGCTACACAACAACACTAGGCTACACAACAACACTAGGCTACACAACAACACTAGGCTACACAACAACACTAGGCTACACAACAACACTAGGCTACACAACAACACTAGGCTACACAACAACACTAGGCTACACAACAGCACTAGGCTACACAACAGCACTAGGCTACACAACAGCACTAGGCTACACAACAACACTAGGCTACACAACAGCACTAGGCTACACAACAGCACTAGGCTACACAACAGCACTAGGCTACACAACAGCACTAGGCTACACAACAACACTAGGCTACACAACAGCACTAGGCTACACAACAGCACTAGGCTACGTGAGATTAAGACACATATGCAACATCTGGGTATCTTTATTGTAGACGTTTCGCCATCCAGTGGCTTTATCAATACAAATTCTAGGACATAACTTGAAGACAGTAGAACTATGTACAGAAGATGAGGTAATCAGTCCCTCAACCTAGGAGTAGGTGCGAAGAGCACCATAGTCGTGGAGATTCTGAAGCAGAAGACAGGATCCTGGCGCTTATATAGTAACGTCAGGTGTAGCAGACGAGGGCATATTCACTGGTAGGCGGGATTCCCCAGTGGAAGTAGGTCCTTCCCAAAGAGATGGGTTAGTTGTAGTAGTAGTAGTAGTTGTCGTAGTCGTGAAGGTTATGTACATGTCCTCAGAATTAAGATTCCATGATGTTGCAGTGTCTGACAAGTTGTGTACGAATGGTATATAATACCGACAAGATGAGATTAAGACACATATGCAACATCTGGGTATCTTTATTGTAGACGTTTCGCCATCCAGTGGCTTTATCAATACAAATTCTAGGACATAACTTGAAGACAGTAGAACTATGTACAGAAGATGAGGTAATCAGTCCCTCAACCTAGGAGTAGGTGCGAAGAGCACCATAGTCGTGGAGATTCTGAAGCAGAAGACAGGATCCTGGCGCTTATATAGTAACGTCAGGTGTAGCAGACGAGGGCTACGACAACTACTACTACAACTAACCCATCTCTTTGGGAAGGACCTACTTCCACTGGGGAATCCCGCCTACCAGTGAATATGCCCTCGTCTGCTACACCTGACGTTACTATATAAGCGCCAGGATCCTGTCTTCTGCTTCAGAATCTCCACGACTATGGTGCTCTTCGCACCTACTCCTAGGTTGAGGGACTGATTACCTCATCTTCTGTACATAGTTCTACTGTCTTCAAGTTATGTCCTAGAATTTGTATTGATAAAGCCACTGGATGGCGAAACGTCTACAATAAAGATACCCAGATGTTGCATATGTGTCTTAATCTCATCTTGTCGGTATTATATACCATTCGTACACAACACTAGGCTACACAACAGCACTAAGCTACGCAACAACACTAGGCTACACAACAGCACTAGGCTACACAACAGCACTAGGCTACACACCATCACTAGGCTAGGCTACACAACACCAATAGGCTACTGTCCTCCCACACTCTCTAAGAGCCTAGAGGTCATTATGAAAGCCTTCCAGGGCACGAACTAAAAATTCTCTTCAGGAATCTTCGTAACATCAAGAGACTCGCCTTCCTCTGGATTATTAGCTCAGTTTTGCCCCCGCGAGGCCAGATCGTTAATTAAGTTCACGTCGGAAGCAGCCAGCCAGGTCGTCACTTCTCAGAACTTAGACTCGCCAGCCGCCTGTTACAACCCCACGGTACACAGCACACACTCCCTGACGTTATCGCCTTGAGATTTAATAACTTTTGACGTCCATTATGCATCAGCGGTGATTCTAAGTTTAATATCGCACTGCTTGATGTTCCAGTGCTTCAGTAAATGTTGTTCAGTACTGCATATTTGCGAAGGAGGCAAACTGGATACGAAATAGTGTACGGCAGTAAAGACAGCCTGCAGGCTTTGTTACGACGTTTCGCTCTGTGTAAAACTCTATACAGAGCGAAACGCTGTCCTAACGAAAGCATCTGCAGTAAATTGACTGCAATGTATCTAATTCTTCTCATTGAACTAGTGACACGAGTGATGCTTCTTTCTTCCCATAGAACTTGTGACAACACTGACATTCTGAATTGTAAAAAAAGAAAAACCTTGTTAAATTTAACGAGGTGTAAAGATTCAAGATCACTTGGCCATGAACGTAATTATATGAAGCATCTGAAATTCTGTAAAAGTTAGTCTGTGTTCTGCATGTAAACAAGTCATGGGAGGGGAGACCTGCAACTTTGTACAATACACACACACACACACACACACACACACACTATGGAACAGAGGAAGGACTAACTCGAGGCAAGGAAGGAGGTGGGAGAGAACTGTGTAATTGACACAGAACAAAACGAAGATTGAAAGGAGGCTACTCGATAACATAAAGGGAACAAAAATAGGACATGCTGAGGAAAATATTACTCCCACTTGTGGAAAACGCTGAGGACTAATTCCAAGAATAAGCATGGGAAGGATACGTCATGTGAAACTATTGAAAACTGATATAAATAATGAAATGATAAAAATTATGAGTGGGGAGGGGAGGCTATCCAAGGCAACGGAACCTGACATGACATCACTTTGGGTTCCGAGAACCTGGAGAACTAGGTCACCTTCAAGCATAAACTTTCAACGAAATGCTAAATACGGAGAACCAGAGAAGAGCTGACAAAACTTGTTTTGTCGTTCTGTTTTTATAGAAGTCAAACTAACCTCAGATACGACCCAGTATCCACAACGAGCAGCCCTCGTAATCCCTGCAGTATATCCAAGCTATTGTTCCAAAAGTCTGGGCATTATAAGCCCCACAAAAAATGAATCACAATGCTGAAGAAGAGTCCCCGACTTCTTTCACAAAGATCCACAATTTGAAAGTAGGAGGTAGATCAGAAGGGGCATCTCCAGGGGCACAGACATTATATCCTAAGATCGATGAAGACTTGTTTCGGACTTTCTACAAGAAAACTGCACTGCATGAATAAATGCTTCAAGAAAACCAATATATGAAGTGATACAAAGACGACTCACACCATGGCGGTAATGTCAGCAGTAACAACCGTCTGGACACAATGACATTTGTCCGCAGACATATGTTACCCGTCAGGTGAAACTCATCACTGGCCATATTGTCAATTCTTCACTCCTGACCTTCCCTCAAGGGAGGTTCCTTGACACTGGTAAGGGGCTCTTGATCTAGGGAATTGGATCTGTGCTCTGGTTCCCTGAATTGAGCCTGAATACCTTCCATCCCCTCCACATGTGCTGTATAATCCTACGAGTTTAGCGCTTCCCTGTGATTATAATAATAATTCCCTCCTGACCCTCCTCCTATATTCTCTTTGCTTTCCTCTGCATAATTAATCATATAACTTAAAACGCGTACTAAAACGTCTAACCTCACGACATGTTTTTAACATGTATATATTTATATACAAACTGTACGTATGTATTTTTATTCTGAAGCTTAACAATATAAAAAGAAAGAGAGAAAGCTTATACCAAAATTATAAAGCATAATATACAATATGTGAACGCTCCGAAGTATATAAAATTGATTCTCTGCCCTTGGCGGTGTTTAATTAATATTAGTGTGTTATGTTGACAATAAACAAGATAATATTATAATTTATGAGGGCAACTCGCTATTATCTTTAATGTTTTAGGTTGTTGTCTGAGCAAATACAGTAGCAGCAACTGTGTGTTGGTTGGGATTAGCATACACAACGAAAAAATCTAAATAATATTGCAGCTCGGGGACCGGTGTGTTGAGCAATTTGCTACTGAGCTCACAGCTCCCAAGCCCCGTGTGTCTACTCTCTACTGGCTTAACTTTACTACTGAGCTCACAGCTCCCAAGCCCCGTGTGTCTACTCTCTACTGGCTTAACTGCTACTGAGCTCGCAGCTCCCAAGCCCCGTGTGTCTACTCTCTACTGGCTTAACTGCTACTGAGCTCACAGCTCCCAAGCCCCGTGTGTCTACTCTCTACTGGCTTAACTTTACTACTGAGCTCACAGCTCCCAAGCCCCGTGTGTCTACTCTCTACTGGCTTAACTTTACTACTGAGCTCACAGCTCCCAAGCCCCGTGTGTCTACTCTCTACTGGCTTAACTGCTACTGAGCTCGCAGCTCCCAAGCCCCGTGTGTCTACTCTCTACTGGCTTAACTGCTACTGAGCTCGCAGCTCCCAAGCCCCGTGTGTCTACTCTCTACTGGCTTAACTTTACTACTGAGCTCACAGCTCCCAAGCCCCGTGTGTCTACTCTCTACTGGCTTAACTGCTACTGAGCTCGCAGCTCCCAAGCCCCGTGTGTCTACTCTCTACTGGCTTAACTGCTACTGAGCTCGCAGCTCCCAAGCCCCGTGTGTCTACTCTCTACTGGCTTAACTGCTACTGAGCTCGCAGCTCCCAAGCCCCGTGTGTCTACTCTCTACTGGCTTAACTTTACTACTGAGCTCACAGCTCCCAAGCCCCGTGTGTCTACTCTCTACTGGCTTAACTGCTACTGAGCTCGCAGCTCCCAAGCCCCGTGTGTCTACTCTCTACTGGCTTAACTGCTACTGAGCTCGCAGCTCCCAAGCCCCGTGTGTCTACTCTCTACTGGCTTAACTTTACTACTGAGCTCACAGCTCCCAAGCCCCGTGTGTCTACTCTCTACTGGCTTAACTGCTACTGAGCTCACAGCTCCCAAGCCCCGTGTGTCTACTCTCTACTGGCTTAACTGCTACTGAGCTCACAGCTCCCAAGCCCCGTGTGTCTACTCTCTACTGGCTTAACTTTACTACTGAGCTCACAGCTCCCAAGCCCCGTGTGTCTACTCTCTACTGGCTTAACTTTACTACTGAGCTCACAGCTCCCAAGCCCCGTGTGTCTACTCTCTACTGGCTTAACTTTACTACTGAGCTCACAGCTCCCAAGCCCCGTGTGTCTCCTCTCTACTGGCTTAACTTTACTACTGAGCTCACAGCTCCCAAGCCCCGTGTGACTGTCGCTATTCTACTGGCTACTGAGCTACCAACCTGAACTCGGTTGGTAGCGCACTCAGCTTACACATTGAGGTCCGTGGTTCGATCCCCGGTACGGGTGGAAACATTGGAGGCGTGTTTCCGTTAAGACACCTGCTGTCCCTGTTCACCTAGCAGTAAGTAGATACCTGGGTGTTAATCGACTGGTTTGGGTAGCATCCTGGGGACAAAACCTAATTTGCCGTATGTCGTTGACTTGAGCTATGGTCTGTGTAAGTTGTATCATGTACTTGTAGAAATAAAGATAATAATAATTATTATTAATATTATTATCACTAGTTTTTTATTGGAGATGAAGTTTTCCCTGGGAAAAACAAAATGTCCTGTTAATTCTTGAAAAAAACTACAAAACGTAGACATTTGCGTAGCGTCGAGGAATTGGAGGGTAGGGAGAGAGCCTTACGGTTCACTGTTACAATGTACATGTAGGCCTAAGAACTGGTATAAACTAGAGACAGTAGAATAGTTTTCTGGGCCTCACCGACGTATACATTTGTACGTTCACTCTCACGTTCCTCGCGTCTACGTACTCTCTCACTACATTTACTTTCACGTTCCTTTTTAGCTACGTTCATTCACGTTCCTCTCATCTACGTGTCCTCTCTACGTTCACTTACGCTCCCCTCATCCACGTGTCCTCTCTCTCTACGTTCACTCACACTCCTCTCATCCACGTGTCCTCTTTCTCTACGTTCACTCACACTCCTCTCATCCACGTGTCCTCTTTCTCTACGTTCACTCACACTCCTCTCATCCACGTGTCCTCTTTCTCTACGTTCACTCACACCCTTCTCTCATCTGTGTTCACTTTCACCAACCCTTCTTCCTCTTCTTCCATTTTTGTCTCACTGTCTTATCCCCCTGTTTTTCGTTCTCTACCAAAGTGTCTCTCACACCTGGTGTGTCCCCCTTACACACCTTTCTCTACGTTCACTCACACCCTTCTCTCATCTGTGTTCACTTTCACCAACCCTTCTTCCTCTTCTTCCATTTTTGTCTCACTGTCTTATCCCCCTGTTTTTCGTTCTCTACCAAAGTGAATGGTATATTCTCCCAGAGCAGTAACACACCTGGTGTGTCCCCCTTACACACCTGGTGTGTCCCCCTTACACACCTGGTGTGTCCCCCTTACACACCTGGTGTGTCCCCCTTACACACCTGGTGTGTCCCCCTTACACACCTGGTCCGTCCCCTTTACCCACCTGGTGTGTCCCCCCTTACACACCTGGTGTGTCCCCCCTTACACACCTGGTGTGTCCCCCCTTACACACCTGGTGTGTCCCCCCTTTTACACACCTGGTGTGTCCCCCTTACACACCTGCGTTCCCGCCGCATCATTCACTACACATGGTGTGTCCCCCTTACACACCTGGTGTGTCCCCCTTACACACCTGGTGTGTCCCCCTTACACACCTGGTGTGTCCCCCTTACACACCTGGTGTGTCCCCCTTACACACCTGGTGTGTCCCCCTTACACACCTGGTGTGCCCCTCTTACACACCTGGTGTGTCCCCCTTACACCTGGTGTGTCCCCCTTACACACCTGGTGTGTCCCCCCTTACACACCTGGTGTGTCCCCTTTACACACCTGGTGTGTCCCCCCTTACACACCTGGTGTGTCCCCCCTTACACACCTGGTGTGTCCCCTTTACACACCTGGTGTGTCCCCCTTACACACCTGGTGTGTCCCCCTTACACACCTGGTGTGTCCCCCTTACACACCTGGTGTGTCCCCCTTACACACCTGGTGTGTCCCCCTTACACACCTGGTGTGTCCCCCTTACACACCTGGTGTGTCCCCCTTACACACCTGGTGTGTCCCCCTTACACACCTGGTGTGTCCCCCTTACACACCTGGTGTGTCCCCCTTACACACCTGGTGTGTCCCCCCTTACACACCTGGTGTGTCCCCCTTACACACCTGGTGTGTCCCCCTTACACACCTGGTGTGTCCCCCTTACACACCTGGTGTGTCCCCCTTACACACCTGGTGTGTCCCCATTACACACCTGGTGTGTCCCCCTTACACACCTGGTGTGTCCCCCTTACACACCTGCTTTCACGCCGCATCATTCACTAAACATCAATAGCGCTTAAACATTACGTAGTTTCAGCACAGACGACCTCAAGTTTTAAATATATTTTGGACCTTGAGTCCAGATCGTTTATTGGTTCGGGTAACAACATTACAGTCTCCCAATCACTATATTGAAAGAAAAAATGACACAATAGCGTGACTGGAACAATTCACAAATAATCCGCACATAAGAAAGAAGGAACACTACAAGAGGCCTACTGGCCTATGTGAGGCAGGTCCAGTTGTCTCACCGGCTTAATCCAATGCCTTGACCTAGTGAGGTCAGACACGTCACACAGAATGAGATGCTTATGACGACGTTTCGGTCCTACTTGGACCATTGACAAGTCACACTAACAGAAACGAAGGTGAGGACGCCAGTTGTGTATTATAACCACAATATTGGCCAGCATCTTCTCAACCATTCTTCAGTCAACTGCTTGTCTCAGTACCGGTAGTCAGAAAGAGGCTATGGAGATTCACAGCTGGAAATGAGATTTTTTTTAACCTCACTGAAATCTCTGCACAACAGGCATCATTCCTTTCTTACTGAAATGTGAAAGAGACAGCCTCCTTCCCTCTCTCTGAGGTATGGGGCACAGCCGAGAGACTGCGTCACACCCAGCTGTCTCTTATTCTCAAATTTGATCGATTTTCTTTATACGACAAAGCTCCTGACGAAGCACTAGCAACAAAATGAAAGTCCTTGAGCTGATTCATTCCCTACTCCCTCCCCCCCTCCTCTGTTTTTTTTTTTTTTTTTTTGCGGCTGAATAAGATTTTGATCATCTAAAACCCGATAAATACTAAGATTTTTCCTGCACAAGGCTACACAAAACTTATATTGGTAATAGTCACATACAATCTAATATTACAGAGCTGATACATGACACTAAGACATTGTTCACAAACTTCATTGCACAAAGAAATTGCTAATGCAATTGTGGAAGGTTTTCCGTCACTGGTAACTGGTACAAGTTTGTGGAACTGGCAGACAGTCTGTGACGGAGTGTCTGGCAGGCTGTAAACCCACAGTCAGGTTTTTTTTTTTTTTTTTTTTTTTAATTTCAGCAAATTCTTTTCCCTCACTTTATCCTTTAACGAAGTCAGCAAACATAAATAAATACCTTAAATAAATAAATAAAATACATAAATAAAATAACTTAAATACCCACTGAAACCTAAATACCCACTGAAACAAAAATACCCATTGAAATATAACCATTGAAACCTAAATAACCATAATTTAAACCTAGAAGATGACTGATCACGTTGACCCTGATCTAAACCTCCATAATCTGACACCCAATCAAAACCTATTGGAAAGTAACTGCCTTTATTACACAGCATCACAAGCCACCACTATCCTAAACAATGCTACAAGCCTATCAGTACTTAACTACAACATCAGGTCCTTAAGCAAACACTATGATGACCTCCTAGCACTCCTTGAATCACTAAAGACACCCTTCTCCTGCATTATTCTTACTGAGACCTGGCTTAAGCAGGACACAAGAGATATCTACCCTCTACCAGGATACACAGCAATTCACAACTGCAGACCAAACCAAGTTGGGGGTGGTATTGCAATCTATTACTCTAACCAATTATCTTGTATTAGCACCACTTGCTTCAGTGATGAATATGGGGAATACATTTTTGCTAATTTTACTGTTAAAAAAAACCTTAAGACACCTATAACAATCGGTGCCATTTACCGGATACCTCACACAAACATCCCAAATTTCAGTGAGAAATTAAAGTCACTAATAACAAACAGACAAATGAATAAGCACCACCTTCTCTTAGCTGGAGACTTCAACATCAACCTTGGCTTACTAGATGATCAGCCTGTAACTGATTTCATCAACAATATGAACAACACACTTCTCATACCAACAATAACTAAACCAACCAGGCTCACTGAGACAAGTGCAACCATAATAGACCACATATGGACCAATATACTAGCCCCCCTTAAATCAGGGATAATCACAGATAGCACTACAGACCACTACCCTACCTTCCTCCTGACAAACATTAATAAACCACCACTTGAATACAACAAAGTCTCATTTAGACTCCATGACGAGGCCTCAATAAGGAAGTTCACAACTGACCTAGAGATTGTTGACTGGCCTACAGAATTCTCCAAGGCCAATGGTATTGATGACTGGACAGACATTTTTCTTAACAAATTACTTAGACTATACAACAAACATTGCCCTATAAAAACGAAACAGATCACAAACAAACGGCTTGGTTGCCCATGGC
Organism: Cherax quadricarinatus; assembly: GCF_038502225.1. Lineage (NCBI taxonomy): Eukaryota > Metazoa > Arthropoda > Malacostraca > Decapoda > Parastacidae > Cherax > Cherax quadricarinatus. The sequence goes on along the minus strand of NC_091328.1, from coordinate 5,028,849 downwards.
TAACCAGCACCATTCTGAAATCCATTGACAAGAAACACCAATATGAAAAGCAATATAGACAGGGCTTAATACACAAAGATATTCTTAAACACTATTCATCAGTTCTCACCAAAGTAATAAAGAAAGCCAAACAACTATACTACTCCAGTAGATTCACAGACACTAGAGGAGATATAAAAAAGACCTGGAAAACACTCGCTCAGATTCTAGGGACCCACAAACTGAAAAAAAACGAGAATATTGTCCTAACTAAACCTAATGAAACACCACTACATCCCACTGACACAGCTAACAAGATAAACGACTTCTTCTCAACCATAGGATCTAATCTCGCCAATAAAATCCCACATACTAATGCCCATGCCGGGGACTACCTAGATGGGAATTTCCCAAATTCATCTTGCACCAACTGAGCCCTCGGAAGTCACTGAGATTATAAAGTCACTTAAAAACAACTCAGGGAATCTCAATGTCCCACCATTACTGTACAAGCGAGCGGCCCATTCCTTTCGCATGCTATTTCATTACTTTTTAACAAGTCACTAGAGACTAGCACCTTCCCGAAACTACTCAAGATGGCAAGGGTTACACCAATACATAAAGGTGGTGACCCAACAGACTTAAACAACTATAGGCCAATATCAAACTTACCATTGCTATCCAAAATCTTTGAGAAACTCGTGCACAGGAGACTATATTCATTTATAACAGCACAAAACATACTCACCCCCTGCCAATTTGGATTTAGGAAAAATAAAAGCACTAATGATGCAATCATAAAAATGCTAGATCTGCTTTACACAGCATTGGAAAATAAGGAATATCCACTAGGAATTTTTATTGACCTAAGAAAAGCTTTTGACACAGTAGACCACGACATCCTACTCCACAAACTTGACCATTACGGTATAAGAGGCCATGCGCTTGCTTATTTCAAATCTTACCTTACTAATAGGTATCAGTATGTTACCATTAAAGACACAGCATCAACAACACGGCCAATTGATACTGGAGTTCCGCAGGGAAGTGTCCTTGGTCCCCTGCTCTTCCTCATATACATCAATGATCTTCCAAACGTATCCCAACACCTGAAACCCATTCTCTTTGCTGACGACACGACTTATGTCATCTCTCACCCTAATTTTGCCACCCTCAACACCATTGTTAACGAGGAGCTGATCAAAATATCGACTTGGATGACAGCCAATAAACTTACGCTTAACACTGACAAAACCTACTATATTATGTTTGGTAGCAGAGCAGGAGATGCACAAATTAACATTAAGATCGACAACACTCTAATTACCAGACATAATGAGGGCAAATTCCTAGGCCTATACCTTGACAACAACCTGAATTTCAGCACCCATATCCAACACATAACCAAAAAAGTATCCAAAACAGTTGGGATCCTCTCCAAGATACGATACTACGTGCCGCAAAATGCCCTTCTCACACTATACCACTCATTTATCCATACCTCACCTATGCTATTTGTGCTTGGGGATCAACTGCAGCAACACACCTAAAGCCAATAATAACCCAACAAAAAGCTGCAGTAAGAATAATCACTAAATCCCATCCCTGGCAACACCCCCCCCCCACTCTTCATAGATCTAAACTTACTCCCTGTTCAGTACATCCACACTTACTACTGTGCAATCTAGTGGCTAGCGCGACGGGCTGGAGTTTTGAGACTCTATGACCGCGGGTTCAATCCCGGCCGGGGGTATGGTTTACATCTACAGGACCTTAAACTCCAATATCAACCTTGACCTAAAACGCTTTCTTGATAGTTGTGACAGAACCCACAGGCATAACACCAGACACAAACATCTCTACGACATTCCCCGTGTCCGACTAAACCTTTACAAAAATTCAATGTATGTCAAAGGCCCTAAAATCTGGAACACCCTACCTGAGAACTCTAGAACTGCAGACACATTCATCACCTTCAAAACTACCATTAGAAAACATCTTATCTCCCTGATAAACCCCATCAACTAACTACACGAATACCACCTGGTGGTTCACACTTACACTCACTCACCCATTTGACCATAAACAGAAATATTAATCTCAATCTTAAAATAATGAATCCTATGATACTCCAATACTGAAACTATGTACTGTGCCAAAACAAAAGCATTCACATTGCTAAACTCACAAACTAGTATTTAGTCACTTACCCATAATACCAACTTACCTCATAATTTGTAATATTTTAAAATAAAGAATTAAACTAAGTCTGCCCGAAATGCCTAGCCATGCTAGGCGTTCTAGTGGTACACTCTGTAATCATTATTTAACTACATGTAAACCACACAACAACCAAATTCTGTAAATTCAACATTGTAATCTTTATAGAGAATAAACTTTGAATTTGAATTTGAATCTGAATAAATACCCATTGAAATATAAACAACCATTGAAACCTAAATACCCATTGAAATTTATCCATTTAGAGAGAAATAGCAACATAGCTTCCTAAGTAACTCTTTAAAGTGCAGAGTCATCTGAATTATTATCCTTACATATACGAGAAAGCTTAACTACATCCAAGTCGTAGTGTTGTACGACCCTTGTGGGTTTAGCGCTTAGCTATAATTATAATAATTGGGTCGTAGAGCGCCCCACGGCTCTATAAAAAGAAACGCAGACTTCTATTAGGCTACACACACTCCCTCACTACGAGCTGTCAAAATCCACTGGAATTATTCTCACTTATCACGGACGAAGTGTGTGTGTGTTTCACACTCCTCCCTCACATTACTCCCTCAATTATTCTCCATCACATTACTTCCTTCCATTATTCTCCATCACATTACGTCCCCCCCCCTCTCTTGTCTTCACCCACATTAGCACTTGATCAAGCACTCCTAATGACAGGCTCACCTACTTACTAATCTTCAGTCAGATGTATTCAGGTGTGAAGAATAATCCAAGTTTTGTCTGTTTCTTTCCTTCTTGACTGGAGGATGTTTATTCAACATTATTATTAGTAGTAGTAGTAGTAGTAACAACCTGAGTAGCAGTAGCATTAATAGTATTAGTAATAGCATTAATAGTATTAGTAATAGCATTAATAGTAGTAATAGTAGCAATAGTAGTAGTAGCAGCATTAATTATAGTAGTAGCATTAATAATAGTAGCAGCATTAATAGTAGTAGTAGTAGCAGCATTAACAGTAGTAGTAGTAGCGTTAATAGTAGTAGTAGAAGCATTAGTAGTAGTAGTAGCATTAATAGTAGTAGTAATAGCATTAATAGTAGTAGTAATAAAATTAATAGTAGTAGCATTAATAGTAGTATTACTAGTAGTAGTAGTATTACTACTAGTAGGATTACTAGTATTAGTAGTTGTAGCATTACTACTAGTAGTAGCATTACTAGTAGTAGTATTACTAGTGGTAGTAGTATTACTAGTGGTAGTAGCATTACTAGTAGTAGCAGCATTACTAGTAGCAGCATTACTAGCAGTAGCAGCATTACTAGTAGTAGCAGCATTACTAGTAGTAGCAGCATTACTAGCAGTAGCAGCATTACTAGTAGTAGCAGCATTACTAGTAGTAGCAGCATTACTAGTAGTAGCAGCATTACTAGTAGTAGCAGCATTACTAGTAGCAGCATTACTAGTAGCAGTAGCATTACTAGCTGGTGGAAGTGGCGCATTGCTGGTAGTGGCGGCGTGCTGTGGTGGCGGCGTTGCTGGTGGCGGTGGCGTTACTGGTGCTTGGTGGCGTTAAGGTGGTGGCGGCATTGCTGGTAGCGGTGGCATTGCTGGTGGTGGCGGTGGCGCTAACGGTGGTGGCATTACTGCTAATGGTATCAAGGCATTACTGGTGGTGGCAGCGGTAATGGTGGTGGTAGCGGCATTGCTAGTGGTATCGGCATTACTAGTAGTGGCGCGTTACTAGTGGCATGGCGATTAGTGGTAGCGAGCGTTGCTAGTGGCGGTGGCGTTGCTGGTAGTAGTAGCAGTAGCACTAACAGTAGTAGCATTACTACTAATAGTATCAACATTACTAGTGGTAGCAGCAGTAATAGTGGTAGTAGCAGCATTACTAGTAGCAGTAGCATTACTAGTAGCAGTAGCATTAGTAGTAGCAGCATTACTAGTAGCAGTAGCATTACTAGTAGTAGCAGTAGCACTAACAGTAGTAGCATTACTACTAATAGTATCAACATTACTAGTGGTAGCAGCAGTAATAGTGGTAGCAGCAATATTAATAACATTAATAGCAGCAGTATCATCAGCAGAATAATCACAATACAGAGTTGAACAAATACCTTGAGTGAGACTCCAGCTGAGTGGAATAAACTCGTGTTTACTCAGCTATGATGAGTGTCTGGTGTCTTCACTGGTCAAGATGTCTGGAAATCTCCAGACCATTTTCACAGTTTATTCTGTGGCTTTGATGTTTATATTGTGGCTTTGATGTTTATTCCGTGGATTCGATGTTTATACTGTGGTTTTAATGGGTTGTAGCGAGGCAAGGAGCCGCTGCTGCTGAAATAAACACATGTCTCGGGTGTCAAAAAGCCTCACAGGGAAGCCAATATATTGAAAGACACTGGAAACTTTGCCTAGTGTCTAGAATTTTTTTTTTTACTAGGCACCTCTCCCAGAATATATCTATCAGGAGTCTCACAAATTTGCTTGTGTCACCTGTTAAGGCAAAATATTACTGGGTTGGGTGTATAACTATGTATTGGCTGGAAACACTAGGAAATTGAATGCATTTTGGCTTAATACTGTCAATGATTGTATACATCTGGGGTGAAGGTATGAGCTGCCAATCAGTTTAATTCTTAAACATCCTTCAGGTTGGCACAGTCAGACATAGTGCCAGGTGACTCTTGCTTCCAGTACAACCAACATTTGTCAACATTTTTCAAGAGAGAAAATTGATAAATCAACATTACGCTCAAGACTTACTGATGAACATGGGCACAAAATTTTAAGTGTGTTCCTCAAATATTGAACTTAGCGTCAGTGCTCTCTAGTACACTAAACCCTTGATTATTGTCGCGACCTAGCTGCCAGGGAAATTAGCGCCAAGATGGCGGACCGACTGTACCGGCGCATTAATACTGTCTGCATTCAGCTGGTTAGAGGAACTTTAAGCAACGACACGATGAACGTTCTCCTGCCAAGCATTATCAGGGACTGTTATGGCATCCCCAACGAAGAGCACTGAATGGAATGTCAAGGGTCTTCGTGAAGTTCATGAGGGCTGACTTCTACTCTACCATCGTAGATGAATTTCAAGAACGACGGATGAGTATCAATTCGGCAGTGGAAGTATGCTTGCATGATGTGTCTAAGTATTTTACTTGGGTGAAGGTAAGGAATGTACCTTTTGAGGCAACAGCATACAGCATCCAAGATGTGTTCAGTGGTTATGGAACTGTACACTCGACGAGCATGGGAATGTGGAGGGACGGCCCTTATGAGGGGATGCCGGAAGGATCATGCACACTGAAAATGACCCTGAGGAGACCGATACCATCATATGTTACATTGCGTAACCATAGAACACAGGTTTTTGTTCACTATGCGGGGCAGAGGAAGACGTGCCGTTTATGTGACTCTTATGAGCACATGGTGGCACAATGCCCCAGGAGACAGGAGCCTAGGCGTCAGGAGACAGCTGCTGTGGATACGCCATTAGAAGCCACGGATGTTATGACGGATGAAGTGGAAAGACGGGGTACAGGCCTATGGAGTGAGGAGGTCGACAGGGCAGAGGTGGTTTTGGAGACGTGTGTTACACTACCAGTGGAAACGGGAGGGGAGGGAATATCGCCGTCAGACAGGCCGTTAGATAATGCAGAGTCAGCTCAGGACGGGATTTTGGAGGCTGTGCTGAAGGATTTTTTGGAAGAGTCGGTGCTTGGTGTGGAAAGTGATGTGAGGTCAGGTGATGACAAGGTGATGGATGAACAGAAGCAGGGTAAGGAAGACTTGAGTGAGGTTCGAAAGGAGAGCAATGTGGTGGTGGAGGTCCATCAAGAAGATGTGGTTGAAGAAGAAATGTATGTAGAGGGTAGCTCCCGCAAGAGATCAGCGGGGGCATCAGACATGGACGAGGTCCTCACACCAGCGCAGAGGCCTGGGAAGAAGATGTGGGCAGCTGTGGTTGCAAAGGCAAGTCAGGGAGGAGGGGGGGGCAATGGGAAGCTAGGTGGGAAGGGACAGGGAGGGGTTGGAGGGCAGGAACGAGGGATTGATAGAGAAGAACCGAGACCTATGAAAGGAGGACCAAGTAAGCCTCAGCGGCACAGGGGTAAGCCGCCTTTCTTGTAAAATTCAGGTGTGTAACTTTCAATGTAAACGGTCTTAAAAACGAGGTCAAGAGGGTATGGTTAGAGTGGGTTTTGAGGAGATTTAGCATTGATGTCTGTTTTTTGCAGGAACATAACCATAGGTTAGGATGTGAGCTGTTGTTGAAAGGTTATAGGTTGTTTACATGTGATGCTTTGAGGTTGAAAGGAGGTGTGGCTGTGGCGGTAAAGGAGACCAGTCCTTTGCGTATCCTGGGTTGGGAGGAGGGGGGGGGGGGTGGGAGGGTTGTCAGGGTGGATGGGTTTTGGGGGGCCAGGAGGGTTAGTTTTGTAGGTGTGTACATGCCAGCAACTAGTAACACTAGAGTGAAGGTGGATTTTGTACGCGAGGTTCTGGTATATCACTTGAGAGGTTTACCTGCTTTTACGGTGATTGGTGGGGATTGGAATTGTGTCATTAGGAAGGGTGATGTGGTTCCGAGGGGGGCGGGTTGTGTTTTGGGGGTCCTGCGGGATGTTTTGCGAGATGTTGGAGCAGTAGATGTGGTGGGAAGTAGGGGATATGGAGTGGAGCACACTTTTTTTCGTAGGGGATATGAGGCAAGGTTAGATAGGATTTATGTTAGGCAGGGCATAGGTGTGGAGAGGGTGAGGACTATCGATGTGGGTTTTTCTGATCATCGTGCTGTTATAGCAGATTTGAGGGTAGATGGCATAGTGAGGGTTTATGCAGGATATTGGAAATTAAATGTGAGGCTACTTAGGGAAAAGGATGAACCTACGGGGTTTGAAGATTGGTGGAAATCCTTGTGGGAGACTAGGAATATGGAAATGGATTTGCTGGATTGGTGGGAAATGAGGGCTAAAGTTGAAATAGGGAAATTTTTTAAAGTACGGGGTAAGGAGATGGCTAGGTGGAGCTATGGCCTACAAAATTATCTTGAGGGTCAGTTAAATGACTGTTATGCAGAGGAACGTGTGGGGCGGAGTGAGGACATGGAACATTTGCGAAATAGGTTGGCGGAAATTCACAATGAAAAATTTGAGGCAATTTGAGTTAGGGCAGGGTTGGAGGATGTCTTAAGGGGAGATAGGCCATCGGGTTTTGTATTAAGGAGGTTTAAGGAACGGCAGGCGAAGACCACCTTGGCGTATATTGAGGTAGGTACAGGGGGGGGGGTGGCTTTGAGGAGGGTCAAGGCCTATCCACCACGGAAAATATTAGTTTGTATGCAGATTTTTGGTTTAGGGAGAAGTGGAGGAGGGATGGCAGGGGAGTGGGTGAGGGACGGTTTGGGGATGAAGGGTTTAATAGAGTATTAAGTGAGCAGGACAGTAACAGAATCGAGGGTAGTATTACTGTAGAGGAGGTGGAGGAGGCAGTTTTTGGGATGTGCCAGGGTAAAACCCCAGGCATAGACGGACTACCAAACGATTTTTATAGGTATCATTGGGGGAGTGTACGGCATTGTTTGGTGGGGGTTTTGAATTGTATGTTAAATAGTGGGAGGATGGGGAAATCACAAAGAACGGGTGTCACGGTTTTAGTGCCCAAAAAGAAGGAATGCCGAGTTTTGAATGATTATCGTGCGATTACGTTAATGTGCTCGGATTACAAGATTTTTGCTAAGGTTTTGGGCAACAGAATGAGGAAAGTGTTGGGTTTAGTGTTACATAGGGGGCAGTTGGGAATTCCGGGAAGAAGGATGAGGGATGGACATGGTGTCATTAGGGATTTTCTAGAGAGATGTTCGGGAGGGGGAATACTAGGTTTAGATTGGGTGAATGCTTATGATTGCGTGGACAGAGATTTCTTAGGGGTTTGCTTAGAGAGGTTGGGTTTTCGGGAGGGGGTAGTGAGGTGGGTGAACACCCTGTATGATGGGGCTGAGGTGAGGGTACAGGTCAATGGGAGGTTGGGTGAAAGTGTACCAATGGAGAGAGGTTTGAGACAGGGCTGTCCGATGTCACAGCTGCTCTTTGCGTGTGTGCAGAATCCTTTTTATGAGTCTGTTGAGAGGGTGATGAACAATCAGGAGATGGAAGGCGGGTGCAAAGGGGGCATCGTTGGGTATGTGGATGATACTACTGTTATGCTAAGGGGTAAGGAGGAGTTTAGGAGGGTGGGTAGAGTGATTCAGATGTTTGGTATGAATACCAGAATGAGAGTTAATACGGTGAAATCAAGGTTACTAGAGGTCGGTAATTGGATAAGGGGGGGCTTGGGGATAGGGTTAGGATGGACAGTGGTTGACAGAATCAAGGTATGTGGGATATGGTATTTGGCGGAAGTGCAGGCATGCAGAAGGGTAAATTCGGAGTCTGTCAAGGGTAAGGTTTTAAGTAGACTAGGAGGTTTAAGTGTGAGGGACTTAGCTTTACATCAGAGGGTAGTGGTGGTAAATTCACTTGTCTATAGCAAGGTATGGGGGGTGGCAGAGGTTTTTCCCTTAGAGGTACGAGATATTGTGGAAATGCAGAGGAGGGTGCTGAAGTTTGTGTGGGGATTTGGGAGGGCATGGTTAAGTAAGGAGGTAGTTATGACGGATGTGCGGAGAGGGGGTTTAGGTTTGTTGACTTTAGGACTGAGAGTCATGGCTGTATATATCAAGTGGAGGTATATGAGGGAAGGGGGTGTGAGGGGCGCTAAAGTAGGAAGAGTTATGGAGGAGGCACGTAAATGGTGGAGTGGGAAGGAATTGAGGGTTTGTGAAGATATGTTGAGATTTTTATTGACAGTGCAACAGGTGGATAAAATCAAAGTGAAACGGTTGGTGAGGGTAGTGAAAGGTCAAGGAATTATGCAAGGGTAGCCGTGTATCCAACGTATGATTGGGGGGTTATTTGGAAAGAATTTAGTAAGCTGCGGATACCGGCTAGAGTAAGAGAATTAGTATATAGGTTTATCATGGGGATTCTGGCTTCCAAGGAGGTGTTACGTAGTATGGGATTTGTGGAAGAGGCTTTTTGTCAGTTTTGTGGTGATGTTGAAACGGCGTTTCATGTGGTTTTTTTTTGTACCTCCTTGGAGGGGGTGAGATCATGGATGGGTGGGGTTATCAGACTGTTGGGGGGGGTCGTTTGTCGCTTTTAAGGGCTTTACTACTGGATGTAGGGGGAGTGTCTAGGGATGTAGGAAGGGCTATAATGTATATCATAGTGGATTATCTGGACATTTCATGGGGAATGAGGGGATTAAGGGGTGATATGAGGATAAAAGCGTTGGCGGCCAGATTCTATAGGACGAAGTGTAGGAATAAGTTGGTTTATGGGGCGTCTTGGGAAAAAAGTTTCACGGAAGGTTATAGGAATCTCACTGTGGGTTCCCTTGGGCGGGGGTCCCTGAGGATGGACAAAGGAGTGGTCTCCTTATGGGGGGATGTAAAGGGGGGGGGTTGTTTTTGGTTTATCTGGAACTGATGTGTGTAAGAGGAAGGTAGTGAGAATTAGGTATGGATGGTAAGCCATGTTTCAAGAGAATGTTTGTCATAGTGAGATATAAGTGTGGTTTCCAGGGTTACTTTTCTAAGCCTGATGGTTATGTTCACTGGGTTTAAAATTTCCTTGAAAGCCAGGATACCGAGCCCTTAGGATCTCGTTTTTAAGTAATTAGATTGACACGTTGGTATCAACACAAAATTTTTCTGAGATACGTGTCAGTTCTTTTGGGACTGGCACATTACAGCAGCCTTAGTCTTATAACTACTCTGGTTTTATTTAAGTCTCGGGTTCTTTAAATTATTTACATAGCCTAGTATTGTACCGCTACTATGGCATGTGGTGTATTATCTTGTAATTTGAGTGTGAACTCCACTATATGCAAATGTTTTGAATGTTTGTAATTCATGGTTAACATTAATATTTGATATCATATTGGTGGTGTATATAATTCTACTTATTACAGTGTATGTGTCTAGGAATGTAATGTTTCATATCTGTTTTAGTCTGTGAATTTTGTGTTTTTGTCTTGTTCAAGCCCTACCAACTTTTAGGTTTGATGAGGTCAGGGTATGACCTTTCATTAGGATAATTCAATGTATGTTATTTAGAACGGGGGACTGTACAAACGGGGAGAGGGGGGTAGAAGTGTCAGCTGTGTCTGCACTGGTAATAATGATTATTATAAAAGGAGGGTTTATAGGTTATGTATATGGTTGTGGGGTTATGTATATGGTTGTAATATGGCCTTGATCTATGGTGTTCTTAAAATGTACCGGGATTGTGTACTAGAGGTTTTGTAATACCTAGTATGGTTTTTAATTTTATACTATAATCATTATTGTATTTGCTCTGTTTATAAAATTCTGTATTGTAAGGATGTGGAAGGTTGGGTTTTCAATATTCTGGTGTATGTGTTAGGTATGGTGCTCCTGTTTAGCCAAGTACTTGTGACATGGAAGTAAACTATATGTATTTGTTCTGTATACCGATCTGAGTTGTATATTAATTTAATTAACATATATGTATGTGTGTGTGTGTGTATGTGTATATATATATATGTATATATATATATATATATATATATATGAGTAAATATATGTATGTGTATGTATGTATTGTCATCAATACTAAGTACTTCTATAAAGTTACAGTGGATGTGGTTGGTTTATTGACTATTTTGTAATGTTGGTGTTCGGAGAGGTATGAAGTTCACTGTATGTACTTTTTATTTATTTTCACTGTGGTTTGTTTTGTAAGTAATACAATGTATTATGTATATGCAGTTTTTAAATAAAATATAAAAAAAAGCTGCCAGGGAGTGTGGACGTGCCTCATACCTCTCTGCTGACAGTCTAGCAAGCTATCCGGTGACGTCATGGTATTCAGCGTGAGGAGGCGGGTGAATACCGTTGGTATACAGCTTGTTCGGGGGGCGATTACGCCTGAGAATGAACAAGTTTTGCTACCTAAGATTATCCGTGACACTTATGGTATTGCGGACAAGGATTTGTACGGTGTGGCATTAAATGGCGCATACCGGATATTTGTAAAACTACTCTACGAGCCAGTGTACGAGCAGCTGGTTGAGCAGTTCCAAGATCTCTGCGTAGATGTGTCCCCTGACGTGCATGTGCGTATGGTGGATGTCTCTCGACAATATACGTGGGTGAAACTGCGCAATGTGCCCTTCGAGGCCGATGCAACGGATCTCCGCAGTGTTTTCAGAAGATACGGAGTGATACACATGGCTAAACAAGGCATGCGGGTGGCTGGGGCATATGTTGGTCTCCCAGACGGTTCGTTTACCCTCAAGATGTCTCTACGCCAGGCCATACCATCGTATGTGTACCTTGATGAATTCCGCACACAGGTCATGGTGTCTTATGCTGGGCAACGACGGACGTGTCGCCTCTGCGGTGAATATGATCATATGGCAGCAGAGTGTGGGCAGCGCGGGCAGGCCAGAAGGCCAGCCGGTGGATCAACGAATGACGATGGGCAGGAGGCTCCCATACGTGGACGAAAAGGAGATGGTGGCCACGGTCGGCTTTGGAGTGAGGAGATTGAGGAGCCAGTGGTGGTGTCGAATCTGGAGTTGTCGTCTCTCGAGTCACCTGGATCGCCGGTGGCACAGCAGGCTTCCGGGGAAGACCAGGTGACGGTGGAAGTGGAGGACTTGGATGCGACAATAGCGTCTGTTTTGCATACCATGTTCTCATCTACGGATGTGGTCTCCCCGGCTGTGACGACGGCCAGTCCGGAGATCGTGTCTGTGGCGGTCGAGCAGCAGCAGAAGGAGGTTGTTGGTGCTGGCGGGGACGTGGTGACCCCTCGTCAGAAGGCAGAGACGAAGGTGGTGGTGGAGGTACATCGTGTGGACGATCCGGTCACAAACATGGAGGAGGATGCTGGGACGAGGAAGAGGGCTGCAGCATTATCGGACTCTGACGTCCTGACGCCGGCTCAACGAACAGGGAAGAAAGCATCGGTAGATGGGGAGGGGCGGTGTGCTAGTGGAGGTGAGCAGCGACAGCTGGTGGTGCCAGGTGGCACGGGTGTCGTGCGTGGAGAGCATGGCAAACGTGGCCCCCAGGGCCCAAGTGGGCATGCAAAAGTACAAGTGGGGCAGCGAGGGAGGAAACCTTAGCCAGGTGTGAGGGGGGGTTTAGACAGGGGCGGGAATAGTCGTGGAAGGTGTGATGAGGTCTGCTGCTTGATGGCAGCGACGGTTAATGGCGTGTGTGTCTGGGGGCACCAGATAGCGTGCTCCTTGAGAGAGGGGCATGTGCCCAGTGTTAGGATGAAAGTGGCTTGATATGTGCTGTTCAGATGTGTCTGCAAATTGTGGAATGTGAGTAGTGTTAGGTTCTGGTTAGAGGTGTTGCTGCCTGCGCCTGTGTGCGCCTAAGGTACGCTGGTGCGGTTGAGGTGGCATGTGCTGCTGCTGTGTGTATGAATCTTGGACTATATGTTGTATGATAGTGGGTGGGGTCTGTATGGTGGAGGTTTGAGGAGCATTCTTATGTTCTATGTCAAGTATTAGGTATGTATTTTGCATATACCTATGCATACACAATGTATAAAAACACTGGTAGTGTTACTTGTGCAGGACCTGCTGTTATGAGGCCTCTTGTATGCACAAGGACAGACCCTTTGTAATTACTTGAGGATATTTGTGAAATGGGTGTATATACATGTACTGTATCAATGTGTTACGATGTTGTATTCTTTTTCTTTACTGTATAATTTGTATGTTTGGTTGTGAATAGGTTGGGACATGCAAGGGGGGGGGTTGAGGCTTCAAACACGTTTGTGTTGGTGATAATTTTTAGGGTAGGTGTCTTTCCTGTAGTGAAATACTTATGTGTGCTACATGCCTTTTATGTTGTAGCAATGTAATGTTTGTTGTGATATATATATCATGTAATTCTGTCGAGTAGCTTCAACAGGTTTGAGTTAAGTGATAGGATGAGGGAGCAGGGAGGGGGGGGGGTGTACCCACACGGAGTTGTAAGTGTGGTGTGTAATTATTAGCTGTAGGGAGGATTGTGTTAATTTATAGACTTAAATGAGTTTTACACATATTTTTGTAATGTCATGTTTTAAATAAAATATAAAAAAAAAAACCCTTGATTATTGCATTAAACAGAAACATCATAAACGGGCTGGGGCTTCAGACCATTACACATGAATCTAAAGTTTATATTTAACGTCCAGTACGTTAAATATAAACTTTAAACGAGTGAAGTCTGTCTGTAGCGGCGCACCCCTCAAGGGAGGTCCCTAGATGCTGGTGAGGGGCTTTTGATCTAGGGAACTGGATCAGTGCTCCAATTCAATGAATTAAACCTGAATGCCTTCCGTCCCCCCTCCCCACATGTACTGTATAATCCTCCGGGTTTATCGCTCCCCCATAATGATTCCCCTTCCTCTAGCATCTGAAATCAAGATTAAGCTTAACAATTACTGGCTGACTCGCAGTCTTAATGACCTTCGTGTAGTCGATAGTCTTGCACACCCCCCTCCCCTTTTAACCAACCAAAGACCCATATTTCGACCAACCCACCAACAGGATGTTCAGCCTATTGGTAGTTATGATCAGCGTTCAGCGTCAGCAAGGCTTCCAAAACGATGAACAACTTTCAGTTTCAATAAGAATGAACGAGGTCATGACGCATATTTCCCCGCAGAATGTGATCGGGTCGTTGGTGAGGCAGTTTATGCAAGTCTTTTTCCCAACTTGCTGAGTTTATGAAGATCCTGCCTTTGTTTATGTCGGTTTTCTTATGTGCTGGAAGCCCCGTTCACTCGCCCGAGTTTGTCCTAACTTACTGCTTTGTAGTAACACTTAAAATCAACGTCTGTGGTAACACTTATGGTCGTGTGTTGTAACACTAATGATCGTGTGTTGTAACACTTACGATCGTGTGTTGTAACACTAATGATCGTGTGTTGTAACACTTACGATCGTGTGTTGTAACACTTACGATCGTGTGTTGCAACACATCTGTTGTGTGTAACACACAACAGATGTGGCAACGTTTCGCTCAGTATAGAGCTTAATTAAGTCATGATTCGATAACTATACACAGAGCGATAAGTCGCCTATAACTATACTTATGCTCTACACAGAGCCACTAGCCTCTACCGAACAATATATGAATTCATTTCCCTCTATTCAAACCAGTTATTCAGTGGCTGTTCATCGTGTAACAGTTCCAATTAGTGACTGTCAAATATAACAACCGAACCTATCTTCAAAAAATTTATCCGAGTGGTAAGCATTTATCATTTTCACAAACATTATATATATATATATATATATATATATATATATATATATATATATATATATATATATATATATATATATATGTCGTGCCGAATGGGTAAAACTTGCGTTTTTGGCTTAAATAGCTACGCTCTTCTTGCCGAATAAGGCAAGCGAGAATTTGTGTATGCAGTAATTTCGCAAAATCATTCTGAACCTAACGATAAAAACAATTGATTTTGTACCTAGAGCTGTCATTCACCCCCCCCCCCTGTGGTTGTTGTGGATCTTGTGTCGCTTGTTCGCGATTTTTGCATTTGAATCTGATATAACCAAGAAAGTATTTTCTTGCCTAGGTGAGGGACACTGTCCCCCCACTTGCCTGGTTGAGGGACACTGTCCCCCACTTGCCTGGCTGAGGGACACTGTCCCCCCACTTGCCTAGGTTAGGGACACTGTCCTCCACTTGCCTGGTTGAGGGACACTGTCCCCCCACTTCCCTGGTTGAGGGACACTGTCCCCCCACTTGCCTAGGTTAGGGACACTGTCCCCCCACTTGCCTGGTTGAGGGACACTGTCCCCCACTTGCCTGGTTGAGGGACACTGTCCCCCCACTTGCCTGGTTAAGGGACACTGTCCCCCACTTGGTGGCAGATGGTGTCTGGTATTGGTAGGAAAAGTTGCCGTGAGCGTCCCGCAATGACCCACACTTCATCCTAAGTGTGTTAGAAGTGGACCAGGTGGACCAAGTGGGCCAGATGGACCAAGTGGGCCAGATGGACCAGGTCCTTCCTGAAGTCGTAACGTAAAATAATTGCCTGTCTAACTGTTTTCTTACTCTCAATTGACTCTCGCGGAGGAAAATGTTGAGCAGTCTTGTTAATGCTCGTAGACGTGTCTGTGTGTTGCTGTGGTGGTGGTGCTGGGGTGGTGGTGTTGTGGTGGTGGTGCTGGGGTGGTGGTGGTGCTGGGGTGGTGGTGCTGGGGTGGTGGTGGTGCTGAGGTTATGGTGCTGGGGTGGTGGTGCTGGGGTGGTGGTGGTGCTGTGGTGGTGGTGGTGCTGGCGTGGTGGTGCTGTGGTGGTTGTGCTGGGATGGTGGTGGTGGTGCTGTGGTGGTGGTGGTGTGGTGGTGGTGCTGAGGTGGTGGTGCTGGGGTGGTGCTGAGGTGGTGGTGCTGAGGTGGTGGTGTTGGGGTGGTGGTGCTGGGATGGTGGTGGTGCTGGGGTGGTGGTGGTGCTGGGGCGGTGGTGCTGCTGGGGTGGTGGTGCTATGGTGGTGGTGCTGTGGTGGTGGTGCTGAGGTGGTGGTGCTGGGGTGGTGGTGCTGTGGTGGTTGTGCTGGGATGGTGGTGGTGGTGCTGTGGTGGTGGTGGTGTGGTGGTGGTGCTGAGGTGGTGGTGCTGGGGTGGTTGTGCTGAGGTGGTGGTGTTGGGGTGGTGGTGCTGGGATGGTGGTGGTGCTGGGGTGGTGGTGGTGCTGGGGTGGTGGTGGTGCTGGGGCGGTGGTGCTATGGTGGTGGTGCTGAGGTGGTGGTGCTGAGGTGGTGGTGCTGAGGTGGTGGTGTTGGTGTGGTGGTGCTGGGATGGTGGTGGTGCTGGGGTGGTGGTGGTGCAGGGGCCGTGGTGCTGCTGGGGTGGTGGTGCTGTGGTAGTGTTGCTAGGGT
>NC_091328.1:4980187-5002687 GCF_038502225.1 Cherax quadricarinatus | reverse complement strand
TGTGTGTAGTGTGTGTGTGTGTGTAGTGTGTGTGTGTGTAGTGTGTGTGTGTGTGTGTAGTGTGTGTGTGTGTATGTGTGTGTGTGTGTGTGTGTGTGTGTGTATGTGTGTGTGTGTGTGTGTGTGTGTGTGTGTGTGTGTGTGTATGTGTGTGTGTGTGTGTGTGTATGTGTGTGTGTGTGTGTGTGTGTGTGTGTGTGTGTGTGTATGTGTGTATGTGAAAGAGAGGAGAGAGAGACACACACACAAGACTGTAAAAGCGAAGGAAGTCAGAGTGAAACGTGATGGAGGGTAGGGGAATGTGAGGGAAGGTGAGGGAAGGTGAGGGTAAGCCCCGACGAGAAAGAAAAGAGAGAAAGAGAAGAAAGCGGAGAATGGAATGGGAAATGGAACACGAGAAGATATGAAGCACAAGGGGGAGGGTAAGAATCTAAATTGGAGAGAGAGAGAGAGAGAGAGAGAGAGAGAGAGAGAGAGAGAGACAGAGAGACAGACAGGCAGAAGGACGAAGAAAAATAAAGTAATGGGTAGTTCATAGAACCAACAGCTTAAAGATTATACAGAAAATATAATAAAAAGCGAGAGACGTAAGACTAATAGACAGAAGATCGTTTTATTCGCTCTTCAACACTATTGTTGATAATGGATAGCTCAGTAGAGCGAAACATCTATGAAACAGAGGAAAGAAGGGGTCGTGGCCCCCCTGTGAGAACCATCACTCTGTAAGAATGCCATTTGTTGGGATAACTAAATTGGTTTCTGAAATACTGGAATAAATAAATTTCTGCTTGCAGTACTGGGGTAACTAAATTGGTGTCTGTAGTACTGGGATAAGTAAACTGGTGTCTATAGTACTGGGATAACTAAATTGGTGTCTGTGGTACCGGGATAACTAAACTGGTATCTGTGATACAGGGATAACTAAACTTGTGTCTGTAGTACTGGGATAAGTAAATTGGTGACTGTAGTACTGGGATAACTAAACTGGTGTCTGTAGTACTGGGATAACTAAACTGGTGTCTGTAGTACTGGTGTTAAAGTGACTATACGTATACTGGGGTGTACACTGTAGTCAGCAGCAGTATTGTCTTTAAGGTGAGCAGACAGTCACAAGACTGGTCATGACGTAACTCACAGGGACCTAGAAGACAGTCAAGAGTCACAGGGACCGATATGCCTGTCAAATGAACTCACGGGGACCTATTCACCTGTCCACTGGACTCACAAGTACCCATTTGCCTGTCCGTTGGACTCAGTTACCTAAAAGCCAGTCAGGAGAATTGCTTCGCCTGGCTTACATTCCTACACACACACACACACACACACACACACACACACACACACACACACACACCTGTGATATTGCACACCTGGGCCAGAGAGAGAGAGAGAGAGAGAGAGAGAGAGAGAGAGAGAGAGAGAGAGAGAGAGAGAGAGAGAGAGAGAGAGAGAGAGAGAGTTGTATCTCACACATCTTCCTTCCCCAGGGTGACTCCCCTGTGTGTTCGTCAAACACAGTAGTGCCTGATACCAACTTGTCTGTGTACTTGTTAAGTGTAGCGACAATTGTGCATGTGCTAGACCACTAGTGCATGTGCTAGACCACTAGTGCATGTGCTAGACCACTAGTTCATGTGCTAGACCACTAGTGCATGTGCTAGACCACTAGTGCATGTGCTAGACCACTAGTGCATGTGCTAGACCACTAGTTCATGTGCTAGACCACTAGTGCATGTGCTAGACCACTAGTTCATGTGCTAGACCACTAGTGCATGTGCTAGACCACTAGTGCATGTGCTAGACCACTAGTTCATGTGCTAGACCACTAGTGCATGTGCTAGACCACTAGTTCATGTGCTAGACCACTAGTGCATGTGCTAGACCACTAGTTCATGTGCTAGACCACTAGTGCATGTGCTAGACCACTAGTGCATGTGCTAGACCACTAGTGCATGTGCTAGACCACTAGTTCATGTGCTAGACCACTAGTGCATGTGCTAGACCACTAGTTCATGTGCTAGACCACTAGTGCATGTGCTAGACCACTAGTTCATGTGCTAGACCACTAGTGCATGTGCTAGACCACTAGTTCATGTGCTAGACCACTAGTTCATGTGCTAGACCACTAGTTCATGTGCTAGACCACTAGTGCATGTGCTAGACCACTAGTTCATGTGCTAGGCCACTAGTTCATGTGCTAGACCACTAGTTCATGTGCTAGGCCACTAGTTCATGTGCTAGACCACTAGTTCATGTGCTAGACCACTAGTACATGTGCTAGACCACTAGTTCATGTGCTAGACCACTAGTTCATGTGCTAGACCACTAGTGCATGTGCTAGACCACTAGTTCATGTGCTAGACCACTAGTTCATGTGCTAGACCACTAGTGCATGTGCTAGACCACTAGTTCATGTGCTAGACCACTAGTGCATGTGCTAGACCACTAGTGCATGTGCTAGACCACTAGTTCATGTGCTAGACCACTAGTGCTATAGTGCTAGACCACTAGTGCATGTGCTAGACCACTAGTACATGTGCTAGACCACTAGTGCATAGACCACTAGTGTGCTAGACCACTAGTGCATGTGCTAGACCACTAGTGCATGTGCTAGACCACTAGTGTGCTATGTGCTAGACCACTAGTTCATGTGCTAGACCACTAGTACATGTGCTAGACCACTAGTTCATGTGCTAGACCACTAGTGCATGTGCTAGACCGCTAGTGCATGTGCTAGACTACTAGTTCATGTGCTAGACCACTAATTCATGTGCTAGACCACTAGTGCATGTGCTAGACCACTAGTGCATGTGCTAGACCACTAGTTCATGTGCTAGGCCACTAGTGCTAGACCACTAGTGTGCTAGACCACTAGTGCATGTGCTAGACCACTAGTGCATGTGCTAGACCACTAGTACATGTGCTAGACCACTAGTGCATGTGCTAGACCACTAGTGCATGTGCTAGACCACTAGTACATGTGCTAGACCACTAGTACATGTGCTAGACCACTAGTGCATGTGCTAGACCACTAGTGCATGTGCTAGACCACTAGTGCATGTGCTAGACCAGTGCATAGACCACTAGTACATGTGCATGTGCTAGACCACTAGTGCATGTGCTAGACCGCTAGTGCATGTGCTAGACCCCTAGTGCATGTGCTAGACCACTAGTGCATGTGCTAGACCACTAGTAGCATGTGCTAGACCACTAGTGCACTAGACCACTAGTGCATGTGCTAGACCACTAGTTCTAGACCACTAGTGTGCTAGACCGCTAGTGCATGTGCTAGACCGCTAGTGCATGTGCTAGACCACTAGTTCATGTGCTAGACCACTAGTGCATGTGCTAGACCACTAGTGCATGTGCTAGACCACTAGTGCATGTGCTAGACCACTAGTTCATGTGCTAGACCACTAGTGCATGTGCTAGACCACTAGTTCATGTGCTAGACCACTAGTGCATGTGCTAGACCACTAGTTCATGTGCTAGACCACTAGTTCATATGCTAGACCACTAGTGCATGTGCTAGACCACTAGTGCATGTGCTAGACCACTAGTGCATGTGCTAGACCACTAGTGCATGTGCTAGACCACTAGTGCATGTGCTAGACCACTAGTGCATGTGCTAGACCACTAGTGCATGTGCTAGACCACTAGTTCATATGCTAGACCACTAGTTCATGTGCTAGACCACTAGTGCATGTGCTAGACCACTAGTACATGTGCTAGACCACTAGTTCATGTGCTAGACCACTAGTTCATGTGCTAGACCACTAGTGCATGTGCTAGACCACTAGTTCATGCGCTAGGCCACTAGTGCATGTGCTAGATCACTAGTACATGTGCTAGACCACTAGTTCATGTGCTAGACCACTAGTGCATGTGCTAGACCACTAGTGCATGTGCTAGACCACTAGTACATGTGCTAGACCACTAGTACATATGCTAGACCACTAGTTCATGTGCTAGACCACTAGTACATGTGCTAGACCACTAGTGCATGTGCTAGACCACTAGTTCATGTGCTAGACCACTAGTGTGCTAGACCACTAGTGCATGTGCTAGACAACTAGTGCATGTGCTAGACCACTAGTGCATGTGCTAGACCACTAGTGCATAGTGCATAGACCACTAGTGCATGTGCTAGACCACTAGTGCATGTGCTAGACCACTAGTTGTGCTAGACCACTAGTACATGTGCTAGACCACTAGTGCATGTGCTAGACCACTAGTGCATGTGCTAGACCACTAGTGCATGTGCTAGACCACTAGTGCATGTGCTAGACCACTAGTGCATGTGCTAGACCACTAGTGCATGTGCTAGACCACTAGTGCATGTGCTAGACCACTAGTGCATGTGCTAGACCACTAGTGCATGTGCTAGACCACTAGTTCATGTGCTAGACCACTAGTGTGCTAGACCACTAGTGTGCTAGACCACTAGTGCATGTGCTAGACCACTAGTGCATGTGCTAGACCACTAGTGCATGTGCTAGACCACTAGTGCATGTGCTAGACCACTAGTGCATGTGCTAGACCACTAGTGCATGTGCTAGACCACTAGTGCATGTGCTAGACCACTAGTTCATGTGCTAGACCACTAGTACATGTGCTAGGCCACTAGTTCATGTGCTAGACCACTAGTGCATGTGCTAGACCACTAGTGCATGTGCTAGACCACTAGTGCATGTGCTAGACCACTAGTACATGTGCTAGGCCACTAGTTCATGTGCTAGACCACTAGTGCATAGACCACTAGTTCATGTGCAGACCACTGTGCTAGACCACTAGTGCATGTGCTAGACCACTAGTTCATGTGCTAGGCCACTAGTTCATGTGCTAGACCACTAGTTCATGTGCTAGTCCACTAGTTCATGTGCTAGACCACTAGTGCATGTGCATGTGCTAGACCACTAGTGCATGTGCTAGACCACTAGTCCATGTGCTAGACCACTAGTACATGTGCAGGCAACTAGTGTGCTAGACCACTAGTGCATGTGCTAGACCACTAGTACATGTGCTAGACCACTAGTTCATGTGCTAGACCACTAGTGCATGTGCTAGACCACTAGTGCATGTGCTAGACCACTAGTGCATGTGCTAGACCACTAGTGCATGTGCTAGACCACTAGTGCATGTGCTAGACCACTAGTGCATGTGCTAGACCACTAGCATGTGCTAGACCACTAGTGCATGTGCTAGACCACTAGTGCATGTGCTAGACCACTAGTGCATGTGCTAGACCACTAGTGCATGTGCTAGACCACTAGTGCATGTGCTAGACCACTAGTGCATGTGCTAGACCACTAGTGCATGTGCTAGACCACTAGTGCATGTGCTAGACCACTAGTTCATGTGCTAGACCACTAGTGCATGTGCTAGACCACTAGTGCATGTGCTAGACAACTAGTTCATGTGTTAGACCACTAGTTCATATGATAGACCACTAGTGCATGTGCTAGACCACTAGTGCATGTGCTAGATCACTAGTGCATGTGCTAGACCACTAGTGCATGTGCTAGACCGCTAGTGCATGTGCTAGACCGCTAGTGCATGTGCTAGACCACTAGTTCATGTGCTAGACCACTAGTACATGTGCTAGACCACTAGTTCATGTGCTAGACCACTAGTGCATGTGCTAGACCACTAGTGCATGTGCTAGACCACTAGTGCATGTGCTAGACCACTAGTGCATGTGCTAGACCACTAGTACATGTGCTAGACCACTAGTTCATGTGCTAGACCACTAGTGCATGTGCTAGACCACTAGTGCATGTGCTAGACCACTAGTGCATGTGCTAGACCACTAGTGCATGTGCTAGACCACTAGTACATGTGCTAGACCACTAGTACATGTGCTAGACCACTAGTGCATGTGCTAGACCACCAGTGAATGTGCATAGTGCATGTGCTAGACCACTAGTGCATGTGCATGTGCTAGACCACTAGTACATGTGCTTGACCACTAGTGCATGTGCTAGACCACTAGTGCATGTGCTAGACCACTAGTGCATGTGCTAGACCACTAGTGCATGTGCTAGACCACTAGTGCATGTGCTAGACCACTAGTGCATGTGCTAGACCACTAGTACATGTGCTAGGCCACTAGTGCATGTGCTAGACTACTAGTGCATGTGCTAAGAGTAGCGACGATTTATTCACTCGCTGAGTATCGGAGTTTAAAAAATAAGGTGGCCTTACATATATAATTTAACATACAAAAATAAGGTGGCCTTACACATATAAATTAACATACAAAAATAAGGTGGCCTTACATATATAATTTAACATATCAAAAATAAGGTGGCCTTACATATATAATTTAACATACAAAAATAAGGTGGCCTTACATATATAATTTAACATAAAAAATAAGGTGGCCTTACATATATAATTTAAATTACAAAAATAAGGTGGCCTTACATATATAATTTAACATACAAAAATAAGGTGGCCTTACATATATAATTTAACATACAAAAATAAGGTAGCCTTACATATATAATTTAACATACAAAAATAAGTTGGCCTTACATATATAATTTAACATACAAAAATAAGGTGGCCTTACATATATAATTTAACATACAAAAATAAGGTCGCCTTACATACATAATTTAACATACCAAAAATAAGGTGGCCTTACATATATAATTTAACATACAAAAATAAGGTGGCCTTACATATATAATTTAACATACAAAAATAAGGTGGCCTTACATATATAATTTAACATACAAAAATAAGGTGGCCTTTCATATATAATTTAACATACAAAAATAAGGTGGCCTTACATATATAATTTAACATACAAAAATAAGGTGGCCTTACATATATAATTTAACATACAAAAATAAGGTGGCCTTACATATATAATTTAACATACAAAAATAAGGTGGCCTTACATATATAATTTAACATACCAAAAATAAGGTGGCCTTACATATATAATTTAACATACAAAAATAAGGTGGCCTTACATATATAATTTAACATACAAAAATAAGGTGGCCTTACATATATAATTTAACATACAAAAATAAGGTGGCCTTACATATATAATTTAACATACAAAAATAAGGTGGCCTTACATATATAATTTAACATACAAAAATAAGGTGGCCTTACATATATAATTTAACATACAAAAATAAGGTGGCCTTAGGTATATAATTTAACATACAAAAATAAGGTGGCCTTACATATATAATTTAACATACAAAAATAAGGTGGCCTTACATATATAATTTAACATACATAAGGTGGCCTTACAAAATAACATACAAAAATAAGGTGGACTTAGGTATATAATTTAACATACAAAAATAAGGTGGCCTTACATATATAATTTAACATACAAAAATAAGGTGGCCTTACATATATAATTTAACATACAAAAATAAGGTGGCCTTACATATATAATTTAACATACAAAAATAAGGTGGCCTTACATATATAATTTAACATACAAAAATAAGGTGGCCTTACATATATAATTTAACATACAAAAATAAGGTGGCCTTACATATATAATTTAACATACAAAAATAAGGTGGCCTTACATATATAATTTAACATACAAAAATAAGGTGGCCTTACATATATAATTTAACATACAAAAATAAGGTGGCCTTACATATATAATTTAACATACAAAAATAAGGTGGCCTTACATATATAATTTAACATACAAAAATAAGGTGGCCTTACATATATAATTTAACATACAAAAATAAGGTGGCCTTACATATATAATTTAACATACAAAAATAAGGTGGCCTTACATATATAATTTAACATACAAAAATAAGGTGGCCTTACATATATAATTTAACATACAAAAATAAGGTGGCCTTACATATATAATTTAACATACAAAAATAAGGTGGCCTTACATATATAATTTAACATACAAAAATAAGGTGGCCTTACATATATAATTTAACATACAAAAATAAGGTGGCCTTACATATATAATTTAACATACAAAAATAAGGTGGCCTTACATATATAATTTAACATACAAAAATAAGGTGGCCTTACATATATAATTTAACATACAAAAATAAGGTGGCCTTACATATATAATTTAACATACAAAAATAAGGTGGCCTTACATATATAATTTAACATACAAAAATAAGGTGGCCTTACATATATAATTTAACATACAAAAATAAGGTGGCCTTACATATATAATTTAACATACAAAAATAAGGTGGCCTTACATATATAATTTAACATACAAAAATAAGGTGGCCTTACATATATAATTTAACATACAAAAATAAGGTGGCCTTACATATATAATTTAACATACAAAAATAAGGTGGCCTTACATATATAATTTAACATACAAAAATAAGGTGGCCTTACATATATAATTTAACATACAAAAATAAGGTGGCCTTACATATATAATTTAACATACAAAAATAAGGTGGCCTTACATATATAATTTAACATACAAAAATAAGGTGGCCTTACATATATAATTTAACATACAAAAATAAGGTGGCCTTACATATATAATTTAACATACAAAAATAAGGTGGCCTTACATATATAATTTAACATACAAAAATAAGGTGGCCTTACATATATAATTTAACATACAAAAATAAGGTGGCCTTACATATATAATTTAACATACAAAAATAAGGTGGCCTTACATATATAATTTAACATACAAAAATAAGGTGGCCTTACATATATAATTTAACATACAAAAATAAGGTGGCCTTACATATATAATTTAACATACAAAAATAAGGTGGCCTTACATATATAATTTAACATACAAAAATAAGGTGGCCTTACATATATAATTTAACATACAAAAATAAGGTGGCCTTACATATATAATTTAACATACAAAAATAAGGTGGCCTTACATATATAATTTAACATACAAAAATAAGGTGGCCTTACATATATAATTTAACATACAAAAATAAGGTGGCCTTACATATATAATTTAACATACAAAAATAAGGTGGCCTTACATATATAATTTAACATACAAAAATAAGGTGGCCTTACATATATAATTTAACATACA
Source organism: Cherax quadricarinatus (assembly GCF_038502225.1). NCBI lineage: Eukaryota > Metazoa > Arthropoda > Malacostraca > Decapoda > Parastacidae > Cherax > Cherax quadricarinatus. The sequence continues at coordinate 4,993,623 of NC_091328.1, read as the reverse complement.
AAAATAAGGTGGCCTTACATATATAATTTAACATACAAAAATAAGGTGGCCTTACATATATAATTTAACATACAAAAATAAGGTGGCCTTACATATATAATTTAACATACAAAAATAAGGTGGCCTTACATATATAATTTAACATACAAAAATAAGGTGGCCTTACATATATAATTTAACATACAAAAATAAGGTGGCCTTACATATATAATTTAACATACAAAAATAAGGTGGCCTTACATATATAATTTAACATACAAAAATAAGGTGGCCTTACATATATAATTTAACATACAAAAAATAAGGTGGCCTTACATATATAATTTAACATACAAAAATAAGGTGGCCTTACATATATAATTTAACATACAAAAATAAGGTGGCCTTACATATATAATTTAACATACAAAAATAAGGTGGCCTTACATATATAATTTAACATACAAAAATAAGGTGGCCTTTCATATATAATTTAACATACAAAAATAAGGTGGCCTTACATATATAATTTAACATACAAAAATAAGGTGGCCTTACATATATAATTTAACATACAAATAATAAGGTGGCCTTTCATATATAATTTAACATACAAAAATAAGGTGGCCTTACATATATAATTTAACATACAAAAATAAGGTGGCCTTACATATATAATTTAACATACAAAAATAAGGTGGCCTTACATATATAATTTAACATACAAAAATAAGGTGGCCTTTCATATATAATTTAACATACAAAAATAAGGTCGCCTTACATATATAATTTAACATACAAAAATAAGGTGGCCTTACATATATAATTTAACATACAAAAATAAGGTGGCCTTACATATATAATTTAACATACAAAAATAAGGTGGCCTTACATATATATAATTTAACATACAAAAATAAGGTGGCCTTACATATATAATTTAACATACAAAAATAAGGTGGCCTTACATATATAATTTAACATACAAAAATAAGGTGGCCTTACATATATATAATTTAACATACAAAAATAAGGTGGCCTTACATATATATAATTTAACATACAAAAATAAGGTGGCCTTACATATATAATTTAACATACAAAAATAAGGTGGCCTTACATATATAATTTAACATACAAAAATAAGGTGGCCTTACATATATAATTTAACATACAAAAATAAGGTGGCCTTACATATATAATTTAACATACAAAAATAAGGTGGCCTTTCATATATAATTTAACATACAAAAATAAGGTGGCCTTTCATATATAATTTAACATACAAAAATAAGGTGGCCTTACATATATAATTTAACATACAAAAATAAGGTGGCCTTACATATATAATTTAACATACAAAAATAAGGTGGCCTTACATATATAATTTAACATACAAAAATAAGGTGGCCTTACATATATAATTTAACATACAAAAATAAGGTGGCCTTACATATATATAATTTAACATACAAAAATAAGGTGGCCTTACATATATAATTTAACATACAAAAATAAGGTGGCCTTACATATATAATTTAACATACAAAAATAAGGTGGCCTTACATATATAATTTAACATACAAAAATAAGGTGGCCTTACATATATAATTTAACATACAAAAATAAGGTGGCCTTACATATATAATTTAACATACAAAAATAAGGTGGCCTCTCATATATAATTTAACATACAAAAATAAGGTGGCCTTACATATATAATTTAACATACAAAAATAAGGTGGCCTTACATATATAATTTAACATACAAAAATAAGGTGGCCTTACATATATAATTTAACATACAAAAATAAGGTGGCCTTACATATATAATTTAACATACAAAAATAAGGTGGCCTTACATATATAATTTAACATACAAAAATAAGGTGGCCTTACATATATAATTTAACATACAAAAATAAGGTGGCCTTACATATATAATTTAACATACAAAAATAAGGTGGCCTTACATATATAATTTAACATACAAAAATAAGGTGGCCTTACATATATAATTTAACATACAAAAATAAGGTGGCCTTACATATATAATTTAACATACAAAAATAAGGTGGCCTTACATATATAATTTAACATACAAAAATAAGGTGGCCTTACATATATAATTTAACATACAAAAATAAGGTGGCCTTACATATATAATTTAACATACAAATAATAAGGTGGCCTTACATATATAATTTAACATACAAAAATAAGGTGGCCTTTCATATATAATTTAACATACAAAAATAAGGTGGCCTTACATATATAATTTAACATACAAAAATAAGGTGGCCTTACATATATAATTTAACATACAAAAATAAGGTGGCCTTACATATATAATTTAACATACAAAAATAAGGTGGCCTTACATATATAATTTAACATACAAAAATAAGGTGGCCTTACATATATAATTTAACATACAAAAATAAGGTGGCCTTACATATATAATTTAACATACAAAAATAAGGTGGCCTTACATATATAATTTAACATACAAAAATAAGGTGGCCTTACATATATAATTTAACATACAAAAATAAGGTGGCCTTACATATATAATTTAACATACAAAAATAAGGTGGCCTTACATATATAATTTAACATACAAAAATAAGGTGGCCTTACATATATAATTTAACATACAAAAATAAGGTGGCCTTACATATATAATTTAACATACAAAAATAAGGTGGCCTTACATATATAATTTAACATACAAAAATAAGGTGGCCTTACATATATAATTTAACATACAAAAATAAGGTGGCCTTAGGTATATAATTGTTTTCAGAACTCTCGTTTGGAAACTGAACTTTATTGTAAATATCGTCAGTAATTTATATTGACATTGTAATTTTGCTAAATAATTAGTGTGAGTGACAGTGATGACGTACAGGTGTGAGCACTGACATACAGGTGTGAGCACTAACGTACAGGTGTGAGCACTGACGTACAGGTGTGAGCACTAACGTACAGGTGTGAGCACTGACGTACAGGTGTGAGCACTAACGTACAGGTGTGAGCACTAACGTACAGGTGTGAGCACTGACGTACAGGTGTGAGCACTAACGTACAGGTGTGAGCACTAACGTACAGGTGTGAGCACTAACGTACAGGTGTGAGCACTAACGTACAGGTGTGGGCACTAACGTACAGGTGTGAGCACTAACGTACAGGTGTGGGCACTAACGTACAGGTGTGAGCACTAACGTACAGGTGTGAGCACTAACGTACAGGTGTGAGCACTAACGTACAGGTGTGAGCACTAACGTACAGGTGTGGGCACTGACGTACAGGTGTGAGCACTAACGTACAGGTGTGAGCACTAACGTACAGGTGTGAGCACTAACGTACAGGTGTGGGCACTGACGTACAGGTGTGGGCACTGACGTACAGGTGTGGGCACTGACGTACAGGTGTGGGCACTGACGTACAGGTGTGGGCACTGACGTACAGGTGTGGGCACTGGCGTACAGGTGTGAGCACTGACGTACAGGTGTGGGCACTTTCGTACAGGTGTGGGGACTGACGTACAGGTGTGGGCACTGGCGTACAGGTGTGGGCACTGACGTACAGGTGTGGGCACTGACGTACAGGTGTGGACACTGATGTACAGGTGTGGGCACTGGCGTACAGGTGTGGGCACTGACGTACAGATGTGGGCACTGGCGTACAGGTGTGGGCACTGACGTACAGGTGTGGGCACTGACGTACAGGTGTGGGCATTGACGTATAGGTGATGGCACTGGCGTACAGGTGTGGGCACTGACGTACAGGTGTGGGCACTGACGTACAGGTGTGGGCACTGACGTACAGGTGTGGGCACTGACGTACAGGTGTGGGCACTGACGTACAGGTGTGGGCACTGGCGTACAGGTGTGGGCACTGGCGTACAGATGTGGGCACTGACGTACAGGTGTGGGCACTAACGTACAGGTGTGGGCACTAACGTACAGGTGTGGGCACTAACGTACAGGTGTGGGCACTAACGTACAGGTGTGGGCACTAACGTACAGGTGTGGGCACTGACGTACAGATGTGGGCACTGACGTACAGGTGTGGGCACTAACGTACAGATGTGGGCACTGACGTACAGGTGTGGGCACTAACGTACAGGTGTGGGCACTAACGTGCATGTGTGGGCACTAACGTACAGCTACGGCATACGTTAACGATATTGTTTTCTACAATATGGCAGAGGCAACGGACGATAACGTACGTACCATCTGACGTGATGAGAGTGGGGGAGAGAGAGAGAGAGAGAGAGAGAGAGAGAGAGAGAGAGAGAAAGGAGAGCAACTGGAGATCTTAGGGTTTATATCGCTGCTAATTGTGGTTGTCATGTTCGAGGTGTCTGTCTCTATCTGTCTGTCTTTGTCTGTCCCTCTCTCTCTCTCTCTCTCTCTCTCTCTCTCTCTCTCTCTCTCTCTCTCTCTCTCTCTCTCTCTCTCTCTCTCTCTCTCTCTCTCTCTCTCTTTCTCTCTCTCTGCTGACTCGTTTAAGAGCAACTCAGACAGTGGGCAAAACGCTATCTAGCTCTTTTCCACTATAACCATAATGGTATTTTCAGTCCTCTCCATTGTGTTCGCTCTGTCGAGATGCTTCAAGAGGTTCATTACTGTCTCGCTCATTATTCCCTTCGTGTGTGTGTTCTTCACCGTGTGGTGTGTCCTCCCTTCCACGTCTGGTGCCGAGCCTCGCTCCACTCTCAAGACTATGTCATCAACACCTGAGTTCTTAGCATACATCCTCATCGTTATCTCTGGTTTGCTCGCCATCTTCAACCTTACGTGGCTTTTGGAGTAGTTTCGATTTTGTTTTCTTTCATTTTCTGTAATTTCTTTTGAAGATCGTATTTTTTTTCTTCTTTTTTTTCGCCTTCTAGCACAGGGCGTACTTTTTTTTTTTTTCACGAGCACTTCTGCTCCCCGATATTATGGTCTTGTATCTGTGTCGAGTCAGGGAATGTTCCTTTGCGCCTTATTCATTTACTTGTGGATGGGTGCCAATTTGATATTCTCCATACACAAATAACCCGCTCATGGGAGATAGAAACTTTATGATGACGTTTCGGTCCTACTTGGACCGAGTCGACCTGGACACCTGACGCGGTCGATGTCGGTGAAGAAGACCAAGAGATCTGGAAAGACACTGTGGCCTGTGAAGAAGATTTGTGTATTGTTCCAGTCACGGTATTGTGCCTTTGTGTTCTTGATACTCTCCAGCATTTATGGGTCGAAAGTTTAAAATTGTTTTGAGTGCTAAGTTAATGAACGTTAAACTGGAATTGTCTCCGGAACTGTCTGCAATTGTCTCTTGTCTTCATAATTTGTTTCCGCGAATCCAGGTCTCTTAGCTCCGCCTTGCTGTGGTTATCACTAAGTAGTAGGATGCTCGTACACGGTAAACACTTGCCTGGAAGGGCACTCATTACTCGGTCTTCCGTATGTGCGTACACGGTAAACACTCGCCTGGAAGGGCACTCATTACCCGGTCTTCCGTATGTGCGTACACGGTAAACACTCGCCTGGAAGGGCACTCATTACCCGGTCTTCCGTATGTGCGTACACGGTAAACACTCGCCTGGAAGGGCACTTATTACTCGGTCTTTTGTATGTGCATTTCACTGATTACAAGAAGTATATCTTTCCACTCTGGAACCTCACTTTCTCTCACCCTCATCAGTGTTGTCTCAGCAAGTGCCTCGTTCCTCAGGTTTACCTCACTAACCCTCCACATCCCTGGGTTTCCACAGGGCCCCCTTGGTATATTCATTAGGGTAGAGATAGCCTCGGATGTCTTCGTCAGAGGGTGTCTTCGCGTGGTGCTTGCTGCATTGTACACTTCAGTTATGTTTATTTTTTTTATGTCTGTTTTTATTGCATTTGATCCTAGGACTTCAGCATTTTGATGGTGAATTATAAAAAGTAGCCAAACACACCAAACATGTTCTTTGTAACTACCAATCTCCTTACGCTAATATTATATATATATATATATATATATATATATATATATATATATATATATATATATATATATATATATATATAAACAGGAAATTTATAGCAACTAGGTAAGAAAGAACGTATATTTTGTTTAGGAATGGTACTTTCAAGAAAGGTGTTATGGACTACTGACGTATTTGAAAACTCATCCTGTATGTTGGAGTATGGCGAGAAAACTTTCCTCTCTGATGGTATTTGACAGGAAACCCACTGTGTGATGGAGTATAGCAGGGAAAAACCCCATCCCGCCTGATAGAGTATAACGGGAAAACTACCTCACGTGATGTAGTATTAGGTAAAAGTAGCAGAAGACCTTGACCGAACCATATATCGCTTTATACCTTATATATATATATATATATATATATATATATATATATATATATATATATATATATATATATATATATATATATGTGTGTGTGTGTGTGTGTGTGTGTGTGTGTGTGTGTGTGTGTATCAGGGGTAACTACACAATGTTGTGTATCTAATCTAGATATAAACAGAAGGGGAATTATAGCAGCACTGTGAGCACTACCGATCTGATACAAGAACACTCCCCAATGGAAATAAGACAGTCCTTGATGACGCACTGACTTTCTTGGATTATCCTGGGTGGCTAACCCTCCTGGGTTAAAAATCCGAACGAAATCTTATCTTATCCTGCCCACAACACCAGCCTCCACCTCATCTCGAGCAATCATCTCGGATGACGACCGCTGTTTAACACATCTCTGGACAAACCCGCGTGAAATGTTGCTCCCTGCTTACGCACCAGAGACAATAACTCAAGTAATGTGAGTGTGTGTGAATAATGGCAGTCCTGGGAGCGATAGGACACACTGTCTTTAAATTGGAACTAACGTACGTGAGCTAGTTCATATATTAGCTTTCCTGTGCATCATATTAACGTCGTGCAGCATGTTCAGTAACATTCGTTATGATGCTGTGTTATGTATCGATATCCAGGCGTAAAGGCACGATATACAGCTCCTGATCAATATCCTGTCTCTCAAATGACAGCAAAGTGTCAGCAGCTGTCTGCCGCTGACGCGAAATAATCACACAAAATCAGTTAATATTAAAAAAAGAGAACTACCAAAACACTGGTTACCAAATATTATAGAAACGGTTTAAACGTTAGGCCTAAAAAAGCTAGGCCTAAATAAACCAAGGGTGTTTTGCCGAATAAGCAGAGTGAAAAAAAATATGCCATAAATCTGAGAAAATCAATCTGAAATACCCGGTACCAGAAACACAGGGAACGACGCTACGCTACATTAGTCAGTCTCTGAGGCCAACCAGTTCACACAACAGATACTGATAGCTGTAGCTCCTGGCACGTAGCTCCTGGCACGTAGCTCCTGGCACATAGTTCCTGGCACGTAGCTCCTGGCACATAGTTCCTGGCACGTAACTCCTGGCACATAGTTCCTGTCACGTAACTCCTGGCACATAGTTCCTGGCACGTAACTCCTGGCACATAGTTCCTGGCACGTAACTCCTGGCACATAGTTCCTGGCACGTAACTCCTGGCACATAGTTCCTGGCACGTAACTCCTGGCACGTAGCTCCTGGCACATAGTTCCTGGCACGTAGCTCCTGGCACATAGTTCCTGGCACGTAGCTCCTGGCACATAGTTCCTGGCACGTAACTCCTGGCACATAGTTCCTGGCACGTAACTCCTGGCACATAGTTCCTGGCACGTAACTCCTGGCACATAGTTCCTGGCACGTAACTCCTGGCACATAGTTCCTGGCACGTAGCTCCTGGCACGTAGCTCCTGGCACGTAGCTCCTGGCACATAGTTCCTGGCACGTAACTCCTGGCACATAGTTCCTGGCACATAGTTCCTGGCACGTAGCTCCTGGCACATAGTTCCTGGCACGTAGCTCCTGGCACATAGTTCCTGGCACGTAGCTCCTGGCACATAGTTCCTGGTACATAGTTCCTGGCACATAGTTCTGGCACGTAACTCCTGGCACAAGTTCCTGGCACGTTAACTCCTGGCACATAGTTCCTGGCACGTAACTCCTGGCACATAGTTCCTGGCACGTAACTCCTGGCACATAGTTCCTGGCACGTACGCTCCTGGGCACATAGTTCCTGGCACGTAACTCCTGGCACATAGTTCCTGGCACATAGTTCCTGGCACGTAGTTCCTGGCACGTAGCTCCTGGTACGTAGCTCCTGGCACATAGTTCCTGGCACGTAGCTCCTGGCACATAGTTCCTGGCACGTAACTCCTGGCACATAGTTCCTGGCACGTAACTCCTGGCACATAGTTCCTGGCACGTAACTCCTGGCACATAGTTCCTGGCACGTAACTCCTGGCACGTAGCTCCTGGCACATAGTTCCTGGCACGTAGCTCCTGGCACATAGTTCCTGGCACGTAGCTCCTGGCACATAGTTCCTGGCACGTAGCTCCTGGCACGTAGTTCCTGGCACGTAACTCCTGGCACATAGTTCCTGGCACGTAACTCCTGGCACATAGTTCCTGGCACGTAGCTCCTGGCACATAGTTCCTGGCACGTAACTCCTGGCACATAGTTCCTGGCACGTAACTCCTGGCACATAGTTCCTGGCACGTAACTCCTGGCACATAGTTCCTGGCACGTAACTCCTGGCACATAGTTCCTGGCACGTAACTCCTGGCACGTAGCTCCTGGCACATAGTTCCTGGCACGTAGCTCCTGGCACATAGTTCCTGGCACGTAGCTCCTGGCACATAGTTCCTGGCACGTAACTCCTGGCACATAGTTCCTGACACGTAACTCCTGGCACATAGTTCCTGGCACGTAACTCCTGGCACATAGTTCCTGGCACGTAACTCCTGGCACATAGTTCCTGGCACGTAACTCCTGGCACATAGTTCCTGGCACGTAGCTCCTGGCACATAGTTCCTGGCACGTAACTCCTGGCACATAGTTCCTGGCACATAGTTCCTGGCACGTAGCTCCTGGAACATAGTTCCTGGCACGTAACTCCTGGCACATAGTTCCTGGCACATAGTTCCTGGCACGTAGTTCCTGACACGTAGCTCCTGGTACGTAGCTCCTGGCACATAGTTCCTGGCACGTAGCTCCTGGCACATAGTTCCTGGCACGTAACTCCTGGTACATAGTTCCTGGCTCATAGTTCCTGGCACGTAGCTCCTGGCACGTAGCTCCTGGCACGTAGCTCCTGGCACATAGTTCCTGGCACGTAGCTCCTGGCACATAGTTCCTGGCACGTAGCTCCTGGCACATAGTTCCTGGCACGTAGCTTCTGGCACATAGTTCCTGGCACGTAGCTCCTGGCACGTAGCTCCTGGCACGTAGCTCCTGGCACATAGTTCCTGGCACGTAGCTCCTGGCACATAGTTCCTGGCACGTAGCTCCTGGCACATAGTTCCTGGCACGTAGCTCCTGGCACATAGTTCCTGGCACGTAGCTCCTGGCACGTAGCTCCTGGCACATAGTTTCTGGCACGTGGCTCCTGGTACATAGTTCCTGGCACATAGTTCCTGGCATGTAGCTCCTGGCACATAGTTCCTGGCACGTAACTCCTAGCACGTAGCTCCTGGCACATAGTTCTTGGCACGTAGCTCCTGGCACATAGTTCCTGGCACATAGTTCCTGACACATAGTTCCTGGCACATAGTTCCTGGCACATAGTTCCTGGCACCTGGCACTCAAAGCGCTCCATAAGCCGCCCAGAAAACCCATTGTAAATGATTCTCCAGTACATCGACTCCCCTCGCCCCCCTCGCCCCCCTCACCCCTCTTCCCCCTCGCCCCCTCACCCCTCTCGCTCCCCTCTCCCCCTCTCGCCCCCTCGCCCCCTTGCCCACCTCCCCCGGGGCTAGACGCCACTAGCCTGGTCCCTCTCCACGGGGGCGGGGGTTAGGAGGGGGGGGTGTGGTGGCGGGGGAAGGGGGGGGAACAGCGCCACCAACGCCAAGATTGATACATTCTTCGGCAGGGTTGCCAAGGATGCTGGTGATATGTTCCCTGGGAAGGAAAATTTATGGAGGTTTCCTAGCAGCTGTGAAGGGGGGAGGGGGATGTGGGGGAGGGGGATGTGAAGAGGGGGAGGGAGGATGTGAAGAGGGGGAGGGAGGATGTGAAGAGGGGGGAGAGGGGGATGTGAAGAGGGGGAGGGGGATGTGAGGAAGGGGGAGGGGGATGTGAAGAAGGGGGAGGGGGGGGGATGTGAAGAGGGGGAGGGGGATGTAAAGAAGGGGGAGGGGGATGTGAAGAGGGGGAGGGGGATGTGAAGAAGGGGGAGGGGGATGTGAAGAGGGGGAGGGGGGGGATGTGAAGAAGGGGGAGGGGGATGTGAAGAGGGGGAGAGGGATGTGAAGAAGGGGGAGGGGGATGTGAAGAGGGGGAGGATGTGAAGAAGGGGGAGGGGGATGTGAAGAGGGGGAGGGGAATGTGAAGAAGGGGGAGGGGGATGTGAAGAGGGGGAGGGGGATGTGAAGAAGGGGGAGGGGGATGTGAAGAAGGGGGAGGGGGATGTGAAGAAGGGGGAGGGGGATGTGAAGAAGGGGGAGAGGGATGTGAAGAAGGGGGAGAGGGATGTGAAGAAGGGGGAGGGGGATGTGAAGAAGGGGGAGAGGGATGTGAAGAAGGGGGAGAGGGATGTGAAGAAGGGGGAGGGGGATGTGAAGAAGGGGGAGGGGGATGTGAAGAAGGGGGAGAGGGATGTGAAGAAGGGGGAGAGGGATGTGAAGAAGGGGGAGGGGGATGTGAAGAAGGGGGAGAGGGATGTGAAGAAGGGGGAGAGGGATGTGAAGAAGGGGGAGAGGGATGTGAAGAAGGGGGAGAGGGATGTGAAGAAGGGGGAGGGGGATGTGAAGAAGGGGGAGGGGGATGTGAAGAAGGGGGAGGGGGATGTGAAGAAGGGGGAGAGGGATGTGAAGAAGGGGGAGAGGGATGTGAAGAAGGGGGAGAGGGATGTGAAGAAGGGGGAGGGGGATGTGAAGAAGGGGGAGAGGGATGTGAAGAAGGGGGAGAGGGATGTGAAGAAGGGGGAGAGGGATGTGAAGAAGGGGGAGAGGGATGTGAAGAAGGGGGAGCGGGATGTGAAGAAGGGGGAGGGGGATGTGAAGAAGGGGGAGAGGGATGTGAAGAAGGGGGAGAGGGATGTGAAGAAGGGGGAGAGGGATGTGAAGAAGGGGGAGGGGGATGTGAAGAAGGGGGAGAGGGATGTGAAGAAGGGGGAGGGGGATGTGAAGAAGGGGGAGAGGGATGTGAAGAAGGGGGAGGGGGAGGTGAAGAAGGGGGAGAGGGATGTGAAGAAGGGGGAGAGGGATGTGAAGAAGGGGGAGGGGGATGTGAAGAAGGGGGAGAGGGATGTGAAGAAGGGGGAGGGGGATGTGAAGAAGGGGGAGTGGGATGTGAAGAAGGGGGAGAGGGATGTGAAGAAGGGGGAGGGGGATGTGAAGAAGGGGGAGAGGGATGTGAAGAAGGGGGAGGGGGATGTGAAGAAGGGGGAGGGGGATGTGAAGAAGGGGGAGGGGGATGTGAAGAAGGGGGAGGGGGATGTGAAGAAGGGGGAGGGGGATGTGAAGAAGGGGGAGAGGGATGTGAAGAAGGGGGAGGGGGATGTGAAGAAGGGGGAGGGGGATGTGAAGAAGGGGGAGGGGGATGTGAAGAAGGGGGAGGGGGATGTGAAGATGGGGGAGGGGGTTGTGAAGAAGGGGGAGGGGGATGTGAAGAAGGGGGAGGGGGATGTGAAGAAGGGGGAGGGGGATGTGAAGAAGGGGGAGGGGGATGTGAAGAAGGGGAGGGGGTCACAAAAAAACAGGAAGAAAATAACAGAGTAATAGAGAATAGGAAATAATAGTGATTATTATTATTAATATTATTATTATTATTATTATTATTATTATTATTATTATTATTATTATTATTATAAGATATATATTTCAGTATTCTTCACAGTCTTTTCGGCTAATAAGGATGACAGGAATGAGGATGGGAAGGAAGGATTGGCGGAGGATAGACCAGAGGTCAGGACAGTAAGTAGATAGGAATAGACAAACAGATCAGGCTGGGGACTAGGCATCTTGGAAAACATAAACCAGGTTACAGCCAGTGGAAGACGCAGTGCCAGGAGCTGTGAATCGACCCCCCCCCAACCACAAGTAGGTAAGAACACATACACCAAAGATCAGTGTCTATCATTATGATCTTCAACTGCAAATGGAAAGTTGAATCAGTTGATCCGCTTTTTCTCTTGCCTCATGATGATGCTGGCTCAGCATCCTCCCAGGAGAGTCATCCTCGCTAATCCTAGCGCTGGGATGAGCCAGGTGCGGCCCTCTCTCCCACCACCAGTGATGAAGTAGCGACTAGCGTAGAGGCAGGGGCCAAGAGTTGTGATTCGACCCCCGTACAACCATATATAGGTGAGTACATTTGAATATTGATGCATTAGGCTGGCGGTGTTTACCTGACGCATCTCAGCCCTTCCTTTTTTTTAATACTTTCGTTACCAAATACCTAAACTCATTACCAGATCAGCCGGGCTGTGGTTCCTACGTTGGACTACCTGCGGCCAGCAGTAACAGCCTGGTTGATCAGTCCCTGATCTACCGGGATGCCTGGCCTCCCACCGGGTCGCAGGGGCGCTGACCCCCAGAACACCCCCGGGTAGACTCCAGATAGCTTCCTCTTCCCAAACCCGATCCAAGAAAGGATAGGCCAGCTCCGGTTCCCTGAATCAAGAGCCCTTCACTAGCATTAAGGCACCTCCATGGAAATCAGTAATGAGTAATAAAACGAATAAACAAGGTTAAACATAAGAGAACGAGAGAATAAACGCAGGTGAGAAAGTCTGCAGGTAACATAAGAATCTCTCTCAGTAGATGAAAGAGAGCTGAGGAAGGAGATAATGAGTGCATTGTGAGCCAGGCTGGAGGCTACACGATGAGCTATGCTCATTACCAGCCTGCAACACTCTTCTTTAATTAGTAGGGATGGGAGATTTGAAAGCTTGTAAAGGAAGCTATCTCTCATCTGGAGAGAAAATGTTGGCGTTATCTCTCACGCGCGACCACGGTTCAAGCATCCTGTCCGTCTATAATATATATATATATATATATATATATATATATATATATATATATATATATATATATATATATATATATATATTATATATATTAGAAGCGACGTTATACCTGTCTGGCCTTTCGCTTGACAATAATGGTATACAGCACAGACAGGTTGATAAATAAGACATGTCTACATGTCTAAATAGCATGTCTACGTGTCTAAGGTGTAGTCACCAGACTCAACCATGATGGTATTAACCATCTTCCCAACTTTATTTATAAATGAGTAAACTTTTGTAGCTGTAAACACCTTAGCCTGTCCTGACCTTTAAACAAGTCCGAGACAGCGTCACCTGCAAAGGTCACCACAGGTCTTCCAAAGATCAC